>NW_027522364.1:300000-387315 GCF_052094955.1 Ictidomys tridecemlineatus
CTGATCATTACCTGAAAGAATCATCAAGATTGGGTGAAAAAATTTTTGCTGAGATTTCAGGCAACTCGTAGTTTTTTGGAAGTTTGGCAACCCCTTTCCATGAAAGTGATTGTCGCCAGTCTCTGCTTAGGGCTACATCAACAGCAAACAAAGCATAGAGATAGAACTTGAAACTGCTCTATTGTGTCAAGTTTCAAAGAGCTAGCACAAACCGTGTTTGATTTAGAGTTCCAAATACATGTATCCCTAGTGGAGAAAAGAGAGTGAAACCTAAAAATTAAAACGGTTACTACAAACGAACGGTTTAACCTAGAAGAACGAAATTTGGTGAGCCAAGTGGGTTTGGTGTACTGATCATTACCTGAAAGAATCATCAAGATTGGGTGAAAAAATGTTTGCTGAGATTTCAGGAAACTTGTAGTTTTTTGGAAGCTCGGCAACCCCTTTCCATGAAAGTGATTTTCGCCAGTCTCTGCTTTGGGCTACATCAACAGCAAACAAAGCATAGCGAAAGAACTGGAAACTGCTCTATTGTGTCAAGTTTCAAAGAGCTAGAACAACCGTGTTTGATTTAGAGTTCCAAATACATGTATCCCTATAGGAGAAAACAGAGTGAAACCTAAAAATGAAAACGGTTACTGCAAACGAACGGTTTAACCTAGAAGAACAAAATTTGGTGAGCCAAGTGGTTTTGGTGTACTGATCATTACCTGAAAGAATCATCAAGATTGGGTGAAAAAATGTTTGCTGAGATTTCAGGCAACTCGTAATTTTTTGGAAGCTTGGCAACCCCTTTCCATGAAAGTGATTTTCGCCAGTCTCTGCTTAGGGCTACATCAACAGCAAACAAACCATAGAAATAGAACTTGAAACTGCTTCATTGTGTCAAGTTTCAAAGAGCTAGCACAACCGTGTTTGATTTAGAGTTCCAAATACATGTATCCCTATAGGAGAAAACAGAGTGAAACCTAAAAATGAAAACGGTTACTGCAAACGAACGGTTTAACCTAGAAGAACGAAATTTGGTGAGCCAAGTGGTTTTTGGGTACTGATCATTACCTGAAAGAATCATCAAGGTTGGGTGAAAAAATGTTTGCTGAGATTTCAGGCAACTCGTAGTTTTTTGGAAGCTTGGCAACGCCTTTCCATGAAAGTGATTTTCGCCACTCTCTGCTTAGGGCTACATCAGCAGCAAACAAACCATAGAGATAGAACTTGAAACTGCTTTATTGTGTCAAGTTTCAAAGAGCTAGCACAAACCGTGTTTGATTTAGAGTTCCAAATACATGTATCCCTATAGGAGAAAAGAGAGTGAAACCAAAAAATGAAAACGGTTACTGCAAACGAATGGTTTAACCTAGAAGAACGAAACTTGGTGAGCCAAGTGGTTTTTGTGTACTGATCATTACCTGAAAGAATCATCAAGATTGGGTGAAAAAATGTTGGCTGAGATTTCAGGCAACTCGTAGTTCTTTGGAAGCTTGGCAACCCCTTTCCATGAAAGTGATTTTCGCCAGTCTCTGCTTAGGGCTACATCAACAGCAAACAAACCATAGAGATAGAACTTGAAACTGCTTTATTGTGTCTAGTTTAAAAGAGCTAGCACAAACCGTGTTTGATTTAGAGTTCCAAATACATGTATCCCTATAATAGAAAACAGAGTGAAACCTAAAATAGAAAACGGTTACTGCAAATGAACGGTTTACCTAGAAGAACGATACTTGGTGAGCCAAGTGGTTTTGGGGTACTGATCATTACCTCAAAGAATCTTCAAGATTGGGTGAAAAAATGTTGGCTGAGATTTCAGGCAACTCATAGTTTTTTGTAAGCTTGGCAACCCCTTTCCATGAATGTGATTTTCACCAGTCTCTGGTTAGGGCTACATCAACATCAAACAAACTATAGAGATAGAACTTGAAACTGCTTTATTGTGTCAAGTTTTAAAGAGCTAGCACAAACCGTGTTTCATTTAAAGTTCCAAATACATGTATTCCTATAGGAGAAAACAGAGTGAAACCTAAAAATGAAAACGGTTACTGCAAACGAACAGTTTAACCTAGAAGAACGAAATTTGGTGAGCCAAGTGGTTTTGGTGTACTGATCATTACCTGAAAGAATCATCAAGACTGGGTGAAAAAATGTTGGCTGAGATTTCAGGCAACTCGTAGTTTTTTGTAAGCTTGGCAACCCCTTTCCATGAAAGTGATTTTCGCCAGTTTCTGCTTAGGGCTATATCAACAGCAAACAAACCAAAGAGAGAGAACTTGAAACTGCTTTATTGTGTCAAGTTTCAAAGAGCTAGCACAAACCGTGTTTGATTTAGAGTTCCAAATACATGTATCCCTATAGGAGAAAACAGAGTGAAACCTAAAAATGAAAACGGTTACTGCAAATGAACGGTTTAACCTAGAAGAACGAAATTTGGTGAGCCAAGTGGTTTTGGTATACTGATCATTACCTAAGAGACTCATCAAGATTGGGTGAAAAAATGTTGGCTGAGATTTCAGGCAACTCGTAGTTTTTTGGAAGCTTGGCAACCCCTTTCCATTAAACTGATTTTCGCCAGTCTTTGCTTAGGGCTACATCAACAGCAAACAAACCATAGAGATAGAACTTGAAACTGCTTTATTGTGTCAAGTTTCAAATACCTAGCACAAACCGTGTTTGATTTAGAGTTCCAAATACATGTACTCCTAAAGGAGAAAACAGAGTGAAACCTAAAAATTAAAACGGTTACTGCAAACGAACGGTTTAACCTAGAAGAACAAAATTTGGTGAGCCAAGTGGTTTTGGTGTACTGATCATTACCTGAAATAATCATCAAGTTGGGTGAAAAAATGTTGGCTGAGATTTCATGGAACTCGTAGTTTTTTGGAAGCTTGGCAACCCCTTTCCATGAAAGTGATTTTCGCCAGTCTTTGCTTAGGGCTACATCAACAGCAAACAAACCATAGAGATAGAACTTGAAACTTCTTTATTGTGATAAGTTTCAAAGAGCTAGCACAAACCGTTTTTGATTTAGAGTTCCAAATACATATGTCCCTATCGGAGTAAACAGAGTGAAACCTAAAAATGAAAACGGTTATTGCAAACGAACGGTTTAACCTAGAAGAACGAAATTTGGTGAGCCAAGTGGTTTTGGTGAACTGATCATTACCTGAAAGAATCATTAAGATTGGGTGAAAAAAGGTTGGCTGAGATTACAGGCAACTCGTATTTTTTTTGAAGCTTGGCAACCCCTTTCAATGAAAGTGATTTTCGCCAGTCTCTGCTTAGGGCTACATCAACAACAAACAAACCATAGAGATAGAATTTGAAACTGCTTTATTTTGTCAAGTTTCAAAGAGCTAGCACAAACCATGTTTGATTTAGAGTTCCAAATATATGTATCCGTATAGGAGAAAACAGAGTGAAACCTAAAAATGAAAACGGTTACTGACAACCAACGGTTTAACCTAGAAGAACGAAATTTGGTGAGCCAAGTGGTTTTGGTGCACTGATCATTACCTGAAAGAATCATCAAGATTGGGTGAGAAAATGTTGCCTGTGATTTCAGGCAACTCGTAGTTTTTTGGAAGCTTGGCAACTCCTTTCCATGAAAGTGATTTTCTCCACTCTCTGTTTAGGGCTACATCAACAGCAAACAAACCATAGAGATAGAACTTGAAACTGCTTTATTGTGTCAAGTTTCAAAGAGCTATCACTAACCGTGTTTGATTTAGAGTTCCAAATACATGTATCCCTATAGGAGAAAACAGAGTGAAACCTAAAAATGAAAACGGTTACTGACAACGAACAGTTTAACCGAGAAGATCGAAATTTGGTGAGCCAAGTGGTTTTGGTGTACTGATCATTACCTGAAAGAATCATTAAGATTGGGTGAAAAAAGGTTGGCTGAGATTTCAGGAAACTCGTATTTTTTTGGAAGCTTGGCAACCCCTTTCAATGAAAGTGATTTTCGCCAGTCTCTGCTTAGGGCTACATCAACAGCAAACAAACCATAGAGATAGAATTTGAAACTGCTTTATTTTGTCAAGTTTCAAAGAGCTAGCACAAACCATGTTTGATTTAGAGTTCCAAATACATGTATCCGTATAGGAGAAAACAGAGTGAAACCTAAAAATGAAAACGGTTACTGGCAACGAATGGTTTAACCTAGAAGAACGAAATTTGGTGAGACAAGTGGTTTTGGTGCACTGATCATTACCTGAAAGAATCATCAAGATTGGGTGAAAAAATGTTGGCTGAGATATTAGGAAACTCGTAGTTTTTTGGAAGCTTGGCAACGCCTTTCCATGAAAGTGATTTTCGCCACTCTCTGCTTAGGGCTACATCAGCAGCAAACAAACCATAGAGATAGAACTTGAAACTGCTTTATTGTGTCAAGTTTCAAAGAGCTAGCACAAACCGTGTTTGATTTAGAGTTCCAAATACATGTATCCCTATAGGAGTAAACAGAGTGAAACCTAAAAATGAAAACGGTTACTGCAAACGAACGGTTTAACCTAGAAGAACGAAATTTGGTGAGCCAAGTGGTTTTGGAGTACTGATCATTACCTGAAAGAATCATCAAGATTGGGTGAAAAAATGTTGGCTGAGATTTCAGGCAACTCGTAGTTTTTTGGAAGCTTGGCAACCCCTTTCCATGAAAGTGATTTTCGCCAGTCTCTGCTTAGGGCTACATCAACAGCAAACATTGCATAGAGATAGAACTTGAAACTGCTTTATTGTGTCAAGTTTCAAGGAGGTAGCACAAACCGTGTTTGATTTAGAGTTCCAAATACATGTATCCCTATAGGAGAAAAGAGAGTGAAACCAAAAAATGAAAACGGTTACTGCAAACGAATGGTTTAACCTAGAAGAACGAAACTTGGTGAGCCAAGTGGTTTTTGTGTACTGATCATTACCTGAAAGAATCATCAAGATTGGGTGAAAAAATGTTGGCTGAGATTTCAGGCATCTCGTAGTTGTTTGGAAGCTTGGCAACCCCTTTCCATGAAAGTGATTTTCGCCAGTCTCTGCTTAGGGCTACATCAACAGCAAACAAACCATAGAGATAGAACTTGAAACTGCTTTATTGTGTCTAGTTTAAAAGAGCTAGCACAAACCGTGTTTGATTTAGAGTTCCAAATACCTGTATCCCTATAATAGAAAACAGAGTGAAACCTAAAAATGAAAACGGTTACTGCAAATGAACGGTTTACCTAGAAGAACGATACTTGGTGAGCCATGTGGTTTTGGGGTACTGATCATTACCTCAAAGAATCTTCAAGATTGGGTGAAAAAATGTTGGCTGAGATTTCAGGCAACTCATAGTTTTTTGTAAGCTTGGCAACCCCTTTCCATGAATGTGATTTTCACCAGTCTCTGGTTAGGGCTACATCAACATCAAACAAACCATAGAGATAGAACTTGAAACTGCTTTATTGTGTCAAGTTTTAATGAGCTAGCACAAACCGTGCTTCATTTAAAGTTCCAAATACATGTATTCCTATAGGAGAAAACAGAGTGAAACCTAAAAATGAAAACGGTTACTGCAAACGAACAGTTTAACCTAGAAGAACGAAATTTGGTGAGCCAAGTGGTTTTGGTGTACTGATCATTACCTGAAAGAATCATCAAGACTGGGTGAAAAAATGTTGGCTGAGATTTCAGGCAACTCGTAGTTTTTTGTAAGCTTGGCAACCCCTTTCCATGAAAGTGATTTTCGCCAGTTTCTGCTTAGGGCTATATCAACAGCAAACAAACCATAGAGAGAGAACTTGAAACTGCTTTATTGTGTCAAGTTTCAAAGAGCTAGCACAAACCGTGTTTGATTTAGAGTTCCAAATACATGTATCCCTATAGGAGAAAACAGAGTGAAACCTAAAAATGAAAACGGTTACTGCAAATGAACGGTTTAACCTAGAAGAACGAAATTTGGTGAGCCAAGTGGTTTTGGTATACTGATCATTACCTAAGAGACTCATCAATATTGGGTGAAAAAATGTTGGCTGAGATTTCAGGCAACGCGTAGTTTTTTGGAAGCTTGGCAACCCCTTTCCATGAAAGTGATTTTCGCCAGTCTCTGCTTAGGGCTACATCAACAGCAAACAAAGCATAGATATAGAACTTGAAACTGCTTTATTGTGTCAAGTTTCAAAGAGCTAGCACAAACCGTGTTTGATTTAGAGTTCCAAATACATGTATCCCTATAGGAGAAAACGGAGTGAAACCTAAAAATGAAAACGGATACTGCAAATGAATGGTTTAACCTAGAAGAACTAAATTTGGTGAGCCAAGTGGTTTTGGTGTACTTAAATTTCCTGAAAGAATCATCAAGATTTGGTGAAAAAATGTTGGCTGAGATTTCAGGCAACTCGTAGTTTTTTGGAAGCTTGGCAAGCCCTTTCCATGAAAGTGATTTTTGCCAGTCTCTGCTTAGGGCTACTTCAACAGCAAACAAACCATAGAGATAGAACTTGAAACTGCTTTATTGTGTCAAGTTTCAAAGAACTAGCACAAACCGTGTTTGATTTAGAGTTCCAAATACATGTATCCCTATAGGAGAAAAAAGAATGAAACCTAAAAATGAAAACGGTTACAGCAAACAAACGGTTTAACCTAGAATAACGAAATTTGGTGTGCGAAGTGGTTGTGATGTACTGATCATTACCTGAAAGAATCATCAAGATTGGGTGAAAAAATGTTGGCTGAGATTTCAGGCAACTCGTAGTTTTTTGGAAGCTTGGCAACCCCTTTCCATGAAAGTGATTTTCGCCAGTCTCTGCTTAGGGCTACATCAACAGCAAACAAACCAAAGAGAGAGAAGTTGAAACTGCTTTATTGTGTCACGTTTCAAAGAGCTAGCACAAAACGTGTTTGATTTAGAGTTCCAAAAACATGTATCCGTATAGGAGAAAACAGAATGAAACCTAAATATGAAAACGGTAACTGCAAACGAACGGATTAACCTAAAAGAACGAAATTTGGTGAGTCAAGTGGTTTTGGTGTACTGTTCATTACCTGAAAGAATCATCAAGATTGTGTAAAAAAATGTTTGCTGAGATTTCAGGAAACTCGTAGATTTTTGAAAGCTTGGCAACCCCTTTTTATGAAAGTGATTTTCGCCAGTCTCTGCTTTGGGCTACATCAACAGCAAACAAACCATACAGATAGAACTTGAAACTGCTTTATTGTGTCAAGTTTCAAAGAGCTAGCACAAACCGTGTTTGATTTAGAGTTCCAAATACATGTATCCCTATAGGAGAAAACAGAGTGAAACCTAAAAATGAAAACGGTTACTGCAAACGAATGGTTTAACCTAGAAGAACGAAATTTGGTGAGCCAAGTGGTGTTGGTGTACTGATCATTACCTAAAAGAATCATCAAGATTGGGTGAAAAAATGTTGGCTGAGATTTCAGGCAACTCGTAGTTTTTTGAAATCTTGGCAACCCCTTTAAATGAAAGTGATTTTCGCCAGTTTCTGCTTAGGGCTACATCAACAGCAAACAAACCATAGAGATAGAACTTGAAACTGCTTTATTGTGTCAAGTTTCATAGAGCTATCAAAAACCGTGTTTGATTTACAGTCCCAAATACATGTATCCATATAGGAGAAAGCAGAGTGAAACCTAAAAATGAAAACAGTTTCTGCAAACGAACGGTTTAACCTAGAAGAACGAAACTTGGTGAGCCTAGTGGTTTTGGTGTACTGATCATTACCTGAAAGAATCATCAAGATTGGGTGAAAAAAAGTTGGCTGAGATTTCAGGCAACTCGTAGTTTTTTGGAAGCTTGGCAACCCCTTTCCATGAAAGTGATTTTCGCCAGTCTCTGCTTAGGGCTACATCAACAGCAAACAAACCATAGAGATAGAACTTGAAACTGCTTTATTGTGTCTAGTTTAAAAGAGCTAGCACAAACCGTGTTTGATTTAGAGTTCCAAATACATGTATCTCTATAGGAGAAAACAGAGTGAAATCTAAAAATGAAAACGGTTACTGCAAACGAACGGTTTAACCTGGAATAACAAAATTTGGTGAGCCAAGTGATTTTGGTGTACTGATAATTACCTGAAGGAATCATCAAGATTGGGTGAAAAAATGCTGGCTGAGATTTCAGGCAACTCGTAGTTTTTTAGAAGCTTGGCAACCCCTTACCATGAAAGTGATTTTCGCCAGTCTATGCTTAGGGCTACATCTACAGCAAACAAACCATAGAGATAGAACTTGAAACTGCTTTATTGTGTCAAGTTTCAAAGAGCTAGCACAAACCGTGTTTGATTTAGAGTTTCAAATACATGTATCCCTATAGGAGAAAACAGAGTGAAACCTAAAAATGAAAACGGTTACTGCAAACGAACGGTTTAACCTGGAAGAACGAAATTTGGTGAGTTAAGTGGTTTTGGTGTACTGATAATTACCTGAAAGAATCATCAAGAATGGGTGAAAAAATGTTGGCTGAGATTTCAGGCAACTCGTAGTTTTTTGGAAGCTTGGCAACCCCTTTCCATGAAAGTGATTTTCGCCAGTCTCTGCTTAGGGCTACATCAAGAACAAACAAACCATAGAGATAGAACTTGAAGTGCTTTATTGTGTCAAGTTTCAAAGAGGTAGCACAAACCGTGTTTGGTTTAGAGTTCCAAATACATGTATCCCTATAGGAGAAAACAGAGTGAAACCTAAAAATGAAAACGGTTACTGCAAAAGAACGGTTTAACCTAGAAGAACGAAATTTGGTGAGCCAAGTGGTTTTGGTGTACTGATCATTACCTGAAAGAATCATCAAGATTGGGTGGAAAAATATTTGCTGAGATTTCAGGCAACTCGTAGTAGTTGGGAAGCTTGGCAAACCATTTCCATGAAAGAAATTTTCGCGAGTCTCTGCTTAGTGCTACATCAACAGCAAACAAACCATACAGATAGAACTTGAAACTGCTTTATTGTGTCAAGTTTCAAAGAGCTAGCACAAACCGTGTTTGATTTAGAGTTCCAAATACATGTATCCCTATAGGAGAAAACAGAGTGAAACCTAAAAATGAAAACGGTTACTGCAAACGAATGGTTTAACCTAGAAGAACGAAATTTGGTGAGCCAAGTGGTTTTGGTGTACTGATCATTACCTAAAAGAATCATCAAGATTGGGTGAAAAAATGTTGGCTGAGATTTCAGGCAACTCGTAGTTTTTTGAAATCTTGGCAACCCCTTTAAATGAAAGTGATTTTCGCCAGTTTCTGCTTAGGGCTACATCAACAGCAAACAAACCATAGAGATAGAACTTGAAACTGCTTTATTGTGTCAAGTTTCATAGAGCTATCAAAAACCGTGTTTGATTTACAGTCCCAAATACATGTATCCATATAGGAGAAAACAGAGTGAAACCTAAAAATGAAAACAGTTTCTGCAAACGAACGGTTTTACCTAGAAGAACGAAACTTGGTGAGCCTAGTGGTTTTGGTGTACTGATCATTACCTGAAAGAATCATCAAGATTGGGTGAAAAAATGTTGGCTGAGATTTCAGGCAACTCGTAGTTTTTTGGAAGCTTGGCAACCCCTTTCCATGAAAGTGATTTTCGCCAGTCTCTGCTTAGGGCTACATCAACAGCAAACAAACCATAGAGATAGAACTTGAAACTGCTTTATTGTGTCTAGTTTAAAAGAGCTAGCACAAACCGTGTTTGATTTAGAGTTCCAAATACATGTATCCCTATAATAGAAAACAGAGTGAAACCTAAAAATGAAAACGGTTACTGCAAATGAACGGTTTACCTAGAAGAACGATACTTGGTGAGCCAAGTGGTTTTGGGGTACTGATCATTACCTCAAAGAATCTTCAAGATTGGGTGAAAAAATGTTGGCTGAGATTTCAGGCAACTCATAGTTTTTTGTAAGCTTGGCAACCCCTTTCCATGAATGTGATTTTCACCAGTCTCTGGTTAGTGCTACATCAACATCAAACAAACCATAGAGATAGAACTTGAAACTGCTTTATTGTGTCAAGTTTTAAAGAGCTAGCACAAACCGTGTTTCATTTAAAGTTCCAAATACATGTATTCCTATAGGAGAAAACAGAGTGAAACCTAAAAATGAAAACGGTTACTGCAAACGAACAGTTTAACCTAGAAGAACGAAATTTGGTGAGCCAAGTGGTTTTGGTGTACTGATCATTACCTGAAAGAATCATCAAGACTGGGTGAAAAAATGTTGGCTGAGATTTCAGGCAACTCGTAGTTTTTTGTAAGCTTGGCAACCCCTTTCCATGAAAGTGATTTTCGCCAGTTTCTGCTTAGGGCTATATCAACAGCAAACAAACCATAGAGAGAGAACTTGAAACTGCTTTATTGTGTCAAGTTTCAAAGAGCTAGCACAAACCGTGTTTGATTTAGAGTTCCAAATACATGTATCCCTATAGGAGAAAACAGAGTGAAACCTAAAAATGAAAACGGTTACTGCAAATGAACGGTTTAACCTAGAAGAACGAAATTTGGTGAGCCAAGTGGTTTTGGTATACTGATCATTACCTAAGAGACTCATCAAGATTGGGTGAAAAAATGTTGGCTGAGATTTCAGGCAACGCGTAGTTTTTTGGAAGCTTGGCAACCCCTTTCCATGAAAGTGATTTTCGCCAGTCTCTGCTTAGGGCTACATCAACAGCAAACAAAGCATAGATATAGAACTTGAAACTGCTTTATTGTGTCAAGTTTCAAAGAGCTAGCACAAACCGTGTTTGATTTAGAGTTCCAAATACATGTATCCCTATAGGAGAAAACAGAGTGAAACCTAAAAATGAAAACGGATACTGCAAATGAATGGTTTAACCTAGAAGAACTAAATTTGGTGAGCCAAGTGGTTTTGGTGTACTTAAATTTCCTGAAAGAATCATCAAGATTTGGTGAAAAAATGTTGGCTGAGATTTCAGGCAACTCGTAGTTTTTTGGAAGCTTGGCAAGCCCTTTCCATGAAAGTGATTTTTGCCAGTCTCTGCTTAGGGCTACTTCAACAGCAAACAAACCATAGAGATAGAACTTGAAACTGCTTTATTGTGTCAAGTTTCAAAGAACTAGCACAAACCGTGTTTGATTTAGAGTTCCAAATACATGTATCCCTATAGGAGAAAAAAGAATGAAACCTAAAAATGAAAACGGTTACAGCAAACAAACGGTTTAACCTAGAATAACGAAATTTGGTGTGCGAAGTGGTTGTGATGTACTGATCATTACCTGAAAGAATCATCAAGATTGGGTGAAAAAATGTTGGCTGAGATTTCAGGCAACTCGTAGTTTTTTGGAAGCTTGGCAACCCCTTTCCATGAAAGTGATTTTCGCCAGTCTCTGCTTAGGGCTACATCAACAGCAAACAAACCAAAGAGAGAGAAGTTGAAACTGCTTTATTGTGTCACGTTTCAAAGAGCTAGCACAAAACGTGTTTGATTTAGAGTTCCAAAAACATGTATCCGTATAGGAGAAAACAGAATGAAACCTAAATATGAAAACGGTAACTGCAAACGAACGGATTAACCTAAAAGAACGAAATTTGGTGAGTCAAGTGGTTTTGGTGTACTGTTCATTACCTGAAAGAATCATCAAGATTGTGTAAAAAAATGTTTGCTGAGATTTCAGGAAACTCATAGATTTTTGAAAGCTTGGCAACCCCTTTTTATGAAAGTGATTTTCGCCAGTCTCTGCTTTGGGCTACATCAACAGCAAACAAACCATAGAGATAGAACTTGAAACTGCTTTATTGTGTCTAGTTTAAAAGAGCTAGCACAAACCGTGTTTGATTTAGAGTTCCAAATACATGTATCCCTATAATAGAAAACAGAGTGAAACCTAAAAATGAATACGGTTACTGCAAATGAACGGTTTACCTAGAAGAACGATACTTGGTGAGCCAAGTGGTTTTGGGGTACTGATCATTACCTCAAAGAATCTTCAAGATTGGGTGAAAAAATGTTGGCTGAGATTTCAGGCAACTCATAGTTTTTTGTAAGCTTGGCAACCCCTTTCCATGAATGTGATTTTCACCAGTCTCTGGTTAGTGCTACATCAACATCAAACAAACCATAGAGATAGAACTTGAAACTGCTTTATTGTGTCAAGTTTTAAAGAGCTAGCACAAACCGTGTTTCATTTAAAGTTCCAAATACATGTATTCCTATAGGAGAAAACAGAGTGAAACCTAAAAATGAAAACGGTTACTGCAAACGAACAGTTTAACCTAGAAGAACGAAATTTGGTGAGCCAAGTGGTTTTGGTGTACTGATCATTACCTGAAAGAATCATCAAGACTGGGTGAAAAAATGTTGGCTGAGATTTCAGGCAACTCGTAGTTTTTTGTAAGCTTGGCAACCCCTTTCCATGAAAGTGATTTTCGCCAGTTTCTGCTTAGGGCTATATCAACAGCAAACAAACCATAGAGAGAGAACTTGAAACTGCTTTATTGTGTCAAGTTTCAAAGAGCTAGCACAAACCGTGTTTGATTTAGAGTTCCAAATACATGTATCCCTACAGGAGAAAACAGAGTGGAACCTAAAAATGAAAACGGTTACTGCAAACGAACGGTTTAACCTAGAAGAACGAAATTTGGTAAGCCAAGTGGTTTTGGTTTACTGATCATTACCTGAAAAAATCATCAAGATTGGGTGAAAAAATGTTGGCTGAGATTTCTGGCAACTCGTAGTTTTTTGGAAGCTTGGCAACCCCTTTCCATGAAAGTGATTTTCGCCAGTCTCTGCTTAGGGCTACATCAACAGCAAACAAACCATAGAGATAGAACTTGAAACTGCTTTATTGTGTCAATTTTCAAAGAGCTAGCACAAACCGTGCTTGATTTAGAGTTCCAAATACATGTATCCCTATAGGAGAAAACAGAGTGAAACCTAAAAATGAAAACGGTTACTGCAAACGAACAGTTTAACCTAGATAAACGAAATTTGGTGAGCCAAGTGGTTTTGGTGTACTGATCATTACCTGAGAAAAATCATCAAGATTGGGTGAAAAAATGTTGGCTGAGATTTCAGGCAACTCGTAGTTTTTTGGAAGCTTGGCAACCCCTTTCCATGAAAGTGATTTTCGCAACTCTCTGCTTAGGGCTACATCAACAGCAAAAAAACCATAGAGATAGAACTTGAAACTGCATTATTGTGTCGATTTTCAAAGAGCTAGCACAAACCGTGTTTGATTTAGAGTTCCAAATACATGTATTCCTATAGGAGAAAACAGAGTGAAACCTAAAAATGAAAACGGTTACTGCAAACGAACGGTTTAACCTAGAATAACGAAATTTGGTGAGCCAAGTGGTTTTGGTGTACTGATCATAAACTGAAAGAATCACCAAGATTGGGTGAAAAAATGTTGACTGAGATTTCAGGCAAATCGTAGTTTTTTGGAAGCTTGGCAACCCCTTTCCATGAAAGTGATTTTCGCCACTCTCTGCTTAGGGCTACATCAACAGCAAACAAACCATAGAGATAGAACTTGAAACTGCTTTATTGTGTCGAGTTTCAAAGAGCTAGCACAAACCGTGTTTGATTTAGAGTTCCAAATACATGTATCCCTATAGGAGAAAACAGAGTGAAACCTAAAAATGAAAACGGTTACTGCCAAAGAACGGTTTAACCTAGAAGAACAGAATTTGGTGAGCAAAGTGGTTTTGGTTTACTGATCATTACCTGAAAAAATCATCAAGATTGGGTGAAAAAATGTTGGCTGAGATTTCAGGCAACTCGTAGTTTTTTGGAAGCTTGGCAACCCCTTTCCATGAAAGTGATTTTCGCCAGTCTCTGCTTAGGGCTACATCAACAGCAAACAAACCAAAGAGAGAGAACTTGAAACTGCTTTATTGTGTCACGTTTCAAAGAGCTAGAACAAACCGTGTTTGATTTAGAGTTCCAAATACATGTATCCGTATAGGAGAAAACAGAATGAAACCTAAAAATGAAAACGGTAACTGCAAATGAAGGGATTAACCTAAAAGAACGAAATTTGGTGAGCCAAGTGGTTTTGGTGTACTGTTCATTACCTGAAAGAATCATCAAGATTGGGTAAAAAAATGTTTGCTGAGATTTCAGGCAACTCGTAGATTTTTGGAAGCTTGGCAACCCCTTTTTATGAAAGTGATTTTCGCGATTCTCTGCTTAGGGCTACATCAACAGCAAACACACCATAGAGATAGAACTTGAAACTGCTTTATTGTGTCAAGTTTCAAAGAGCTAGCACAAACCGTGTTTGATTTAGTGTTCCAAATACATGTATCCCTATAGGAGAACACAGAGTGAAACCTAAAAATGAAAACCATTACTGCCAACGAACGGTTTAACCTAGAAGAACGAAATTTGGTGAGCCATGTAGTTTTGGTGTACTGATCATTACCTGAAAGAATCATCAAGATTGGGTGAAAAAATGTTTGCTGAGATTTCAGGCAACTCGTAGTTTTTTGGAAGCTTGGCAACCCCTTTCCATGAAAGTGATTTTCGCCACTTTCTGCTTAGGGCTACATCAACAGGAAACAAAGCATAGAGATAGAACTTGAAACTGCTTTATTGTGTCAAGTTTCAAAGAGCTAGCAAAAACCGTGTTTGATTTAGAGTTCCAAATGCATGTATGTCTATAGGAGAAAACAGAGTGAAACCTAAAAATGAAAACGGTTACTGCAAAAGAAAGGTTTAACCTAGAAGAACGAAATTTGGTGAGCCAAGTGGTTTTGGTGTACTGATCATTACCAGAAAGAATCATCAAGATTGGGTGAAAAAATGTTGGCTGAGATTTCAGGCAAATCATAGTTTTTTGGAAGCTTGGCAACCCCTTTTCATGAAAGTGATTTTCGCCAGTCTCTGCTTAGGGCTACATCAACAGCAAACAAACCATAGAGATAGAACTTGAAACTGCTTTCTTGTGTCAACATTCAAAGAGCTAGCACAAAACGTGTTTGATTTAGAGTTCCAAATACATGTATCCCTACAGGAGAAAACAGAGTGAAACCTAAAAATCAAAACGGTTACTGCAAACGAACGGTTTAACCTAGAAGAACGAAATTTGGTAAGCCAAGTGGTTTTGGTTTACTGATCATTACCTGAAAAAATCATCAAGATTGGGTGAAAAAATGTTGGCTGAGATTTCAGGCAACTCGTAGTTTTTTGGAAGCTTGGCAACCCCTTTCCATGAAAGTGATTTTCGCCACTCTCTGCTTAGGGCTACATCAACAGCAAAAAAACCATAGAGATAGAACTTAAAACTGCTTTATTGTGTCGATTTTCAAAGAGCTAGCACAAACCGTGTTTGATTTAGAGTTCCAAATACATGTATTCCTATAGGAGAAAACAGAGTGAAACCTAAAAATGAAAACGGTTACTGCAAACGAACGGTTTAACCTAGAATAAAGAAATTTGGTGAGCCAAGTGGTTTTGGTGTACTGATCATAAACTGAAAGAATCACCAAGATTGGGTGAAAAAATGTTGACTGAGATTTCAGGCAATTCGTAGTTTTTTGGAAGCTTGGCAACCCCTTTCCATGAAAGTGATTTTCGCCACTCTCTGTTTAGGGCTACATCAACAGCAAACAAACCATAGAGATAGAACTTGAAACTGCTTTATTGTGTCGAGTTTCAAAGAGCTAGCACAAACCGTGTTTGATTTAGAGTTCCAAATACATGTATCCCTATAGGAGAAAACAGAGTGAAACCTAAAAATGAAAACGGTTACTGCCAAAGAACGGTTTAACCTAGAAGAACAAAATTTGGTGAGCAAAGTGGTTTTGGTTTACTGATCATTACCTGTAAAAATCATCAAGATTGGGTGAAAAAATGTTGGCTGAGATTTTAGGCAACTCGTAGTTTTTTGGAAGCTTGGCAACCCCTTTCCATGAAAGTGATTTTCGCCAGTCTCTGCTTAGGGCTACATCAACAGCAAACAAACCATAGAGAAAGAACTTGAAACTGCTTTATTGTTTCAAGTTTCAAAGAGCTAGCACAAACCGTGCTTGATTTAGAGTTCCAAATACATGTATCCCTATAGGAGAAAACAGAGTGAAACCTAAAAATGAAAACGGTTACTGCAAACGAACGGTTTAACCTAGAAGAACGAAATTTGGTGAGCCAAGTGGTTTTGGTGTACTGATCATTACCTGAAAGAATCATCAAGATTGGGTGAAAAAATGTTGGCTGAGATTTCAGGCAACTCGTAGTTTTTTGGAAGCTTGGCAACCCCTTTCCATGAAAGTGATTTTCGCCACTCTCTGCTTAGGGCTACATCAACAGCAAACAAACCATAGAGATAGAACTTGAAACTGCTTTATTGTGTCGATTTTCAAAGAGCTAGCACAAACCGTGTTTGATTTAGAGTTCCAAATACATGTATCCCTATAGGAGAAAACAGAGTGAAACCTAAAAATAAAAACGGTTACTGCAAACGAACGGTTTAACCTAGAATAACGAAATTTGGTGAGCCAAGTGGTTTTGGTGTACTGATCATAAACTGAAAGAATCACCAAGATTGGGTGAAAAAATGTTGGCTGAGATTTCAGGCAACTCGTAGTTTTTTGGAAGCTTGGCAACCCCTTTCCATGAAAGTGATTTTCGCCACTCTCTGCTTAGGGCTACATCAACAGCAAACAAACGATAGAGATAGAACTTGAAACTGCTTTATTGTGTCGAGTTTCAAAGAGCTAGCACAAACCGTGTTTGATTTAGAGTTCCAAATACATGTATCCCCATAGGAGAAAAGAGAGTGAAACCTAAAAATGAAAACGGTTACTGCAAACGAACGGTTTACCTAGAAGAACGAAATTTGGTGAGCCAAGTGGTTGTGGTATACTGATCATTACCTAAGAGACTCATCAAGATTGGGTGAAAAAATGTTGGCTGAGATTTCAGGCAACTCGTAGTTTTTTGGAAGCTTGGCAACCCCTTTCCATGAAAGTGATTTTCGCCACTCTCTGCTTAGGGCTACATCAACAGCAAACAAACCATAGAGATAGAAATTGAAACTGCTTTATTGTGTCGAGTTTCAAAGAGCTAGCACAAACCGTGTTTGATTTAGAGTTCCAAATACATGTATCCCTATAGGAGAAAACAGAGTGAAACCTAAAAATGAAAACGGTTACTGCCAAAGAACGGTTTAACCTAGAAGAACAAAATTTGGTGAGCCAAGTGGATTTGGTGTACTGATCATTACCTAAAAGAATCATCAAGATTGGGTGAAAACATGTTGGCTGAGATTTCAGGCAACTCGTAGTTTTTTGGAAGCTTGGCAACCCCTTTCCATGAAAGTGATTTTCGCCAGTCTCTGCTTAGGGCTACATCAACAGCAAACAAACCATAGAGATAGAACTTGATACTGCTTTACTGTGTCAAGTTTCAAAGAGCTAGCACAAACCGTGTTTCATTTAGAGTTCCAAATACATGTATCCCTATAGGAGAAAACAGAGTGAAACCTAAAAATGAAAACGGTTACTGCAAACGAACAGTTTAACCTAGATAAACGAAATTTGGTGAGCCAAGTGGTTTTGGTGTACTGATCATTACCTGAGAAAAATCATCAAGATTGGGTGAAAAAATGTTGGCTGAGATTTCAGGCAACTCGTAGTATTTTGGAAGCTTGGCAACCCCTTTCCATGAAAGTGATTTTCGCCACTCTCTGCTTAGGGCTACATCAACAGCAAAAAAACCATAGAGATAAAACTTGAAACTGCTTTATTGTGTCGATTTTCAAAGAGCTAGCACAAACCGTGTTTGATTTAGAGTTCCTAATACCTGTATTCCTATAGGAGAAAACAGAGTGAAACCTAAAAATGAAAACGGTTACTGCAAACGAACGGTTTAACCAAGAATAACGAAATTTGGTGAGCCAAGTGGTTTTGGTGTACTGATCATAAACTGAAAGAATCACAAAGATTGGGTGAAAAAATGTTGGCTGAGATTTCAGGCAACTCGTAGTTTTTTGGAAGCTTGGCAACCCCTTTCCATGAAAGTGATTTTCGCCAGTCTCTGCTTAGGGCTACATCAACAGCAAACAAACCATAGAGATAGAACTTGAAACTGCTTTATTGTGTCGAGTTTCAAAGAGCTAGCACAAACCGTGTTTGATTTAGAGTTCCAAATACATGTATCCCTATAGGAGAAAACAGAGTGAAACCTAAAAATGAAAACGGTGACTGCCAAAGAACAGTTTAACCTAGAAGAATAAAATTTGGTGAGCCAAGTGCTTTTGGTGTACTGATCATTACCTGAAAGAATCATCAAGATTGGGTGAAAAAATGTTGGCTGAGATTTTAGGCAACTTGTAGGTTTTTGGATGCTTGGCAAACCCTTTCCATTAAAGTGATTTCCGCCAGTCTCTGCTTAGGGCTACATCAACAGCAAACAAACCATGAGGATAGAACTTGAAACTGCTTTAGTGTGTCAAGTTTCAAAGAGCTAGCACCAACCGTGTTTGAATTAGAGTTCCAAATACATGTATCCCTATAGGAGAAAACAGAGTGAAACCTAAAAATGAAAACGGTTACTGCAAACGAACGGTTTAACCTAGAACAACGAAACTTGGTGAGCCTAGTGGTTTTGGTGTACTGATCATTACCTGAAAGAAACATCAAGATTGAGTGAAAAAATGTTGGCTGAGATTTCAGGCAACGCGTAGTTTTTTGGAAGCTTGGTAACCCCTTTCCATGAAAGTGATTTTCGCCACTCTCCGCTTAGGCCTACATCAACAGCAAAAAAACCATAGAGATAGAACTTGAAACTGCTTTGTTGTGTCGATTTTCAAAGAGCTAGCACAAACCGTGTTTGATTTAGAGTTCCAAATACATGTATTCCTATAGGAGAAAACAGAGTGAAACCTAAAAATGAAAACGGTTACTGCAAACGAACGGTTTAACCTAGAATAAAGAAATTTGGTGAGCCAAGTGGTTTTGGTGTACTGATCATAAACTGAATGAATCACCAAGATTGGGTGAAAAAATGTTGGCTGAGATTTCAGGCAACGCGTAGTTTTTTGGAAGCTTGGCAACCCCTTTCCCTGAAAGTGATTTTCGCCACTCTCTGCTTAGGGCTACATCAACAGCAAACAAACCATAGAGATAGAACTTGAAACTGCTTTGTTGTGTCGATTTTCAAAGAGCTAGCACAAACTGTGTTTGATTTAGAGTTCCAAATATATGTATTCCTATAGGAGAAAACAGAATGAAACCTAAAAATGAAAACGGTAACTGCCAACGATCGGTTTAACCTAGAAGAACGAAATTTGGTGAGCCTTGTGGTTTTGGTGTACTGATCATTACCTGAAAGAATCATCAAGATTGGGTGAAAAAATGTTGGCTGAGATTTCAGGCAACTCGTAGTTTTTTGGAAGCTTGGCAACCCCTTTCCATGAAATTGATTTTCGCCACTCTCTGCTTAGGGCTACATCAACAGCAAACAAACGATAGAGATAGAAATTGAAACTGCTTTATTGTGTCGAGTTTCAAAGAGCTAGCACAAACCGTGTTTGATTTAGAGTTCCAAATACATGTATCCCCATAGGAGAAAAGAGAGTGAAACCTAAAAATGAAAACGGTTACTGCAAACGAACGGTTTACCTAGAAGAACGAAATTTGGTGAGCCAAGTGGTTGTGGTATACTGATCATTACCTAAGAGACTCATCAAGATTGGGTGAAAAAATGTTGGCTGAGATTTCAGGCAACTCGTAGTTTTTTGGAAGCTTGGCAACCCCTTTCCATGAAAGTGATTTTCGCCACTCTCTGTTTAGGGCTACATCAACAGCAAACAAACCATAGAGATAGAAATTGAAACTGCTTTATTGTGTCGAGTTTCAAAGAGCTAGCACAAACCGTGTTTGATTTAGAGTTCCAAATACATGTATCCCTATAGGAGAAAACAAGGTGAAACCTAAAAATGAAAACGGTTACTGCCAAAAACGGTTTAACCTAGAAGAACAAAATTTGGTGAGCCAAGTGGTTTTGGTTTACTGATCATTACCTGAAAAAATCATCAAGATTGGGTTAAAAAATATTGGCTGAGATTTCAGGCAACTCGTAATTTTTTGGAAGCTTGGCAACCCCTTTCCATTAAAGTGATTTTCGCCATTCTCTGCTTAGGGCTACATCAACAGCAAACAAACCATAGAGATAGAACTTGAAACTGCTTTATTATGTCAAGTTTCAAAGAGCTAGCCCAAACCGTGTTTCATTTAGAGTTCCAAATACATGTATCCCTATAGGAGAAAACAGAGTGAAACCTAAAAATGAAAACGGTTACTGCAAACGAACAGTTTAACCTAGATAAACGAAATTTGGTGAGCCAAGTGGTTTTGGTGTACTGATCATTACCTGAGAAAAATCATCAAGATTGGGTGAAAAAAGGTTGGCTGAGATTTCAGGCAACTCGTAGTTTTTTGGAAGCTTGGCAACCCCTTTCCATGAAAGTGATTTTCGCCACTCTCTGCTTAGGGCTACATCAACAGCAAAAAAACCATAGAGATAGAACTTGAAACTCCTTTATTGTGTCGATTTTCAAAGACCTAGCACAAACCGTGTTTGATTTAGAGTTCCAAATACATGTATCCCTATAGGAGAAAACAGAGTGAAACCTAAAAATGAAAACGGTTACTGCAAACGAACGGTTTAACCAAGAATAACGAAATTTGGTGAGCCAAGTGGTTTTGGTGTACAAATCATTACCTGAAAGAAACATCAAGATTGGGTGAAAAAATGTTGGCTGAGATTTCAGGCAACGCGTAGTTTTTTGGAAGCCTGGCAACCCCTTTCAATGAAAGTGATTTTCGCCACTCTCTGCTTAGGGCTACATCAACAGCAAAAAAACCATAGAGATAGAACTTGAAACTGCTTTATTGTGTCGATTTTCAAAGAGCTAGCACAAACCGTGTTTGATTTAGAGTTCCAAATACATGTATTCCTATAGGAGAAAACAGAGTGAAACCTAAAAATGAAAACGGTTACTGCAAACGAACGGTTTAACCTAGAATAACGAAATTTGGTGAGCCAAGTGGTTTTGGTGTACTGATCATAAACTGAAAGAATCACCAAGATTGGGTGAAAAAATGTTGGCTGAGATTTCAGGCAAATCGTAGTTTTTTGGAAGCTTGGCAACCCCTTTCCATGAAAGTGATTTTCGCCACTCTCTGCTTAGGGCTACATCAACAGCAAACAAACCATAGAGATAGAACTTGAAACTGCTTTATTGTGTCTAGTTTCAAAGAGCTAGCACAAACCGTGTTTGATTTAGAGTTCCAAATACATGTATCCCTATAGGAGAAAACAGAGTGAAACCTAAAAATGAAAACGGTTACTGCCAAAGAACGGTTTAACCTAGAAGAACAAAATTTGGTGAGCCAAGTGGTTTTGGTGTACTGATCATTACCTGAAAGAATCATCAAGATTGGGTGAAAAAATGTTGGCTGAGATTTCAGGCAACTCGTAGTTTTTTGGAAGCTTGGCAACCCCTTTCCATGAAAGTGATTTTCGCCAGTCTCTGCTTAGGGCTACATAAACAGCAAAAAAACCATAGAGATAGAACTTGATACTGCTTTACTGTGTCAAGTTTCAAAGAGCTAGCACAAACCGTGTTTCATTTAGAGTTCCAAATACATGTATCCCTATAGGAGAAAACAGAGTGAAACCTAAAAATGAAAACGGTTACTGCCAACGAAAGGTATAACCTAAAAGAACGAAATTTGGTGAGCCAAGTGGTTTTTGTGTACTGATCATTACCTGAAAGAATCATCAAGATTGGGTGAAAAAATGTTGGTTGAGATTTCAGGCAACTCATAGTTTTTTGGAAGCTTGGCAACCCCTTTCCATGAAAGTGATTTTCGTCAGTCTCTGCTTAGGGCTACATCAACAGCAAACAAACCATAGAGATAGAACTTGAAACTGCTTTATTGTGTCAAGTTTCAAAGAGCTACCACAAACCGTGTTTGATTTAGAGATCCAAATACATGTATCCCTATAGGAGAAAACAGAGTGAAACCTAAAAATGAAAACGGTTACTGCCAACGAACAGTTTAACCTAGAAGAACAAAATTTGGTGAGCCGAGTCGTTTTTGTGTACTGATCATTACCTGAAAGAATCATCAAGATTGGGAGAAAAAATGTTGGCTGAGATTTCAGGCAACTCGTAGTTTTTTGGAAGCTTGGCAACCCCTTTCCATGAAAGTGATTTTCGCCACTCTCTGCTTAGGGCTACATCAATGGCAAACAAAACATAGAGATAGAACTTGAAACTGCTTTATTGTGTCAAGTTTCAAAGAGCTAGCACAAACCGTGTTTGATTTAGAGTTCCAAATACATGTATCCCTATAGGAGAAAACAGAGTGAAACCTAAAAATGAAAACGGTTACTGCCAACGAACGGTTTAACCTAGAAGAACGAAATTTGGTGAGCCAAGTGGTTTTGGTGTACTGATCATTACCGGAATGATTCATCAAGATTGGGTGAAAAAATGTTGGATGAGATTTCAGGCAACTCATAGTTTTTTGGAAGCTTGGCAACCCCTTTCCATGAAAGTGATTTTCGCCACTCTCTGCTTAGGGCTACATCAACAGCAAACAAACCATAGTGATAGAACTTGAAATTGCTTTATTGTGTCAAGTTTCAAAGAGCTAGCACAAACCGTGTTTGATTTAGAGTTTCAAATACATGTATCCCTATAGGAGAAAAGAGAGTGAAACCTAAAAATGAAAACACTTACTGCCAACGAACGGTTTAACCTAGAAGAACGAAATTTGGTGAGCCAAGTGGTTTTGGTGTACTGATCATTGCCTGAAAGAATCATCAAGATTGGGTGAAAAAATGTTTGCTGAGATTTCAGGCAACTCGTAGTTTTTTGGAAGCTTGGCAACCCCTTTCCATGAAAGTGATTTTCGCCAGTCTCTGCTTAGGGCTACATCAAGAGCAAAAAAACCATAGAGATAGAACTTCAAACTGCTTTATTGTGTCAAGTTTCAAAGAGCTAGCACAAACCGTGTTTGATTTAGAGTTCCAAATACATGTATCTCTATAGGAGAAAACAGAGTGAAACCTAAAAATGAAAACGGTTACTGCAACGAACGGTTTAACCTAGAAGAACGAAATTTGGTGAGCCAAGTGGTTTTGGTGTACTGATCATTACCGGAATGAATCATCAAGATTGGGTGAAAAAATGTTGGATGAGATTTCAGGCAACTCGTAGTTTTTTGGAAGCTTGGAAACCCCTTTCAATGAAAGTGATCTTCGCCAGTCTCTGCTTAGGGCTACATCAACAGCAAACAAACCATAGTGATAGAACTTGAAATTGCTTTATTGTATCAAGTTTCAAAGAGCTAGCACAAACCGTGTTTGATTTAGAGTTTCAAATACATTTATCCCTATAGGAGAAAACAGAGTGAAACCTAAAAATGAAAACACTTACTGCAAACAAATGGTTTAACCTAGAAGAACGAAATTTGGTGAGCCAAGTGGTTTTGGTGTACTGATCATGACCTGAAAGAATCATCAAGATTGGGTGAAAAAATGTTGGCTGAGATTTCATGCAACTCGTAGTTTTTTAGAAGCTTGGCAACCCCTTTCCATGAAAGTGATTTTCGCCAGTCTCTGCTTAGGGATAAATCAACAGCAAACAAACCATAGAGATAGAACTTGAAACTGCTTTATTGTGTCACGTTTCAAAGAGCTAGCACAAACCGTGTTTGATTTAGAGTTCCAAATACATGTATCCCTATAGGAGAAAACAGATTGAAACTTAAAAATGAAAACAGTTACTGTAACGAACGGTTTAACCTAGAAGAACGAAATTTGTTGAGCCAAGTGGTTTTGGTGTACTGATCATTATCGGAATGATTCATCAAGATTGGGTGAAAAAATGTTGGATGAGATGTCAGGCAACTCATAGTTTTTTGGAAGCTTGGCCACCCCTTTCCATGAAAGTGATTTTCGCCAGTCTCTGCTTAGGGCTACATCAACAGCAAACAAACCATAGAGATAGAACTTGAAACTGCTTTATTGTGTCAAGTTTCAAAGAGCTAGCACAAACCGTGCTTAATTTAGAGTTCCAAATACATGTATCCCTATAGGAGAAAACAGAGTGAAACCTAAAAATGAAAACGGTTACTGCAAACGAACAGTTTAACCTAGATAAACGAAATTTGGTGAGCAAAGTGGTTTTGGTGTACTGATCATTACCTGAGAAAAATCATCAAGATTGGGTGAAAAAAGGTTGGCTGAGATTTCAGGCAACTCGTAGTTTTTTGGAAGCTTGGCAACCCCTTTCCATGAAAGTGATTTTCGCCACTCTCTGCTTAGGGCTACATCAACAGCAAAAAAACCATAGAGATAGAACTTGAAACTCCTTTATTGTGTCGATTTTCAAAGACCTAGCACAAACCGTGTTTGATTTAGAGTTCCAAATACATGTATCCCTATAGGAGAAAACAGAGTGAAACCTAAAAATGAAAACGGTTACTGCAAACGAACGGTTTAACCAAGAATAACGAAATTTGGTGAGCCAAGTGGTTTTGGTGTACTGATCATAAACTGAAAGAATCACCAAGATTGGGTGAAAAAATGTTGGCTGAGATTTCAGGCAACTCGTAGTTTTTTGGAAGCTTGGCAACCCCTTTCCATGAAAGTGATTTTCGCCACTCTCGGCTTAGGGCTACATCAACAGCAAACAAACCATAGAGATAGAACTTGAAACTGCTTTATTGTGTCTAGTTTCAAAGAGCTAGCACAAACCGTGTTTGATTTAGAGTTCCAAATACATGTATCCCTATAGGAGAAAACAGAGTGAAACCTAAAAATGAAAACGGTGACTGCCAAAGGACAGTTTAACCTAGAAGAACGAAATTTGGTGAGCCAAGTGGTTTTGGTGTACAGATCTTTACCTGAAAGAATCATCAAGATTGGGTGAAAAAATGTTGGCTGAGATTTCAGGCAACTCGTAGTTTTTTGGAAGCTTGGCAACCCCTTTCCATGAAAGTGATTTTCGCCACTCTCTGCTTAGGGCTACATCAACAGCAAACAATCCATAGAGATAGAACTTGAAACTGCTTTATTGTGTCGATTTTCAAAGAGCTAGCACAAACCGTGTTTGATTTAGAGTTCCAAATACATGTATCCCTATAGGAGAAAACAGAGTGAAACCTAAAAATGAAAACGGTTACTGCAAACGAACGGTTTAACCTAGAACAACGAAACTTGGTGAGCCTAGTGGTTTTGGTGTACTGATCATTACCTGAAAGAAACATCAAGATTGGGTGAAAAAATGTTGGCTGAGATTTCAGGCAACGCGTAGTTTTTTGGAAGCCTGGCAACCTCTTTCCATGAAAGTGATTTTCGCCACTCTCTGCTTAGGGCTACATCAACAGCAAAAAAACCATAGAGATAGAACTTGAAACTGCTTTATTGTGTCGATTTTCAAAGAGCTAGCACAAACCGTGTTTGATTTAGAGTTCCAAATACAAGTATTCCTATAGGAGAAAACAGAGTGAAACCTAAAAATGAAAACGGTTACTGCAAACGAACGGTTTAACCTAGAATAACGAAATTTGGTGAGCCAAGTGGTTTTGGTGTACTGATCATAAACTGAAAGAATCACCAAGATTGGGTGAAAAAATTTTGGCTGAGATTTCAGGCAAATCGTAGTTTTTTGGAAGCTTGGCAACCCCTTTCCATGAAAGTGATTTTCGCCACTCTCTGCTTAGGGCTACATCAACAGCAAACAAACCATAGAGATAGAACTTGAAACTGCTTTATTGTGTCTAGTTTCAAAGAGCTAGCACAAACCGTGTTTGATTTAGAGTTCCAAATACATGTATCCCTATAGGAGAAAACAGAGTGAAACCTAAAAATGAAAACGGTTACTGCCAAAGAACGGTTTAACCTAGAAGAACAAAATTTGGTGAGCCAAGTGGTTTTGGTGTACTGATCATTACCTGAAAGAATCATCAAGATTGGGTGAAAACATGTTGGCTGAGATTTCAGGCAACTCGTAGTTTTTTGGAAGCTTGGCAACCCCTTTCCATGAAAGTGATTTTCGCCAGTCTCTGCTTAGGGCTACATCAACAGCAAAAAAACCATAGAGATAGAACTTGATACTGCTTTACTGTGTCAAGTTTCAAAGAGCTAGCACAAACCGTGTTTCATTTAGAGTTCCAAATACATGTATCCCTATAGGAGAAAACAGAGTGAAACCTAAAAATGAAAACGGTTACTGCCAACGAAAGGTATAACCTAAAAGAACGAAATTTGGTGAGCCAAGTGGTTTTTGTGTACTGATTATTACCTCAAAGAATCATCAAGATTGGGTGAAAAAATGTTGGTTGAGATTTCAGGCAACTCATAGTTTTTTGGAAGCTTGGCAACCCCTTTCCATGAAAGTGATTTTCGTCAGTCTCTGCTTAGGGCTACATCAACAGCAAACAAACCATAGAGATAGAACTTGAAACTGCTTTATTGTGTCAAGTTTCAAAGAGCTACCACAAACCGTGTTTTATTTAGAGATCCAAATACATGTATCCCTATAGGAGAAAACAGAGTGAAACCTAAAAATGAAAACGGTTACTGCCAACGAACAGTTTAACCTAGAAGAACAAAATTTGGTGAGCCGAGTCGTTTTTGTGTACTGATCATTACCTGAAAGAATCATCAAGATTGGGAGAAAAAATGTTGGCTGAGATTTCAGGCAACTCGTAGTTTTTTGGAAGCTCGGCAACCCCTTTCCATGAAAGTGATTTTCGCCACTCTCTGCTGAGGGCTACATCAACGGCAAACAAAACATAGAGATAGAACTTGAAACTGCTTTATTGTGTCAAGTTTCAAAGAGCTAGCACAAACCGTGTTTGATTTAGAGTTCCAAATACATGTATCCCTATAGGAGAAAACAGAGTGAAACCTAAAAATGAAAACGGTTACTGCCAACGAACGGTTTAACCTAGAAGAACGAAATTTGGTGAGCCAAGTGGTTTTGGTGTACTGATCATTACCGGAATGATTCATCAAGATTGGGTGAAAAAATGTTGGATGAGATTTCAGGCAACTCATAGTTTTTTGGAAGCTTGGCAACCCCTTTCCATGAAAGTGATTTTCGCCAGTCTCTGCTTAGGGCTACATCAACAGCAAACAAACCATAGAGATAGAACTTGAAACGCCTTTATTGTGTCAAGTTTCAAAGAGCTACCACAAACCGTGTTTGATTTAGAGTTCCAAATACAAATATCCCTATAGGAGAAAACAGAGTGAAACCTAAAAATGAAATCGGTTACTGCAAACGAACGGTATAACCTAGAAGAACGAAATTTGGTGAGCCAAGTGGTTTTTGTGTACTGATCATTACCAGAAAGAATCATCAAGATTGGGTGAAAAAATGTCGGCTGAGATTTCAGGCAACCCATAGTTCTTTGGAAGCTTGGCAACCCCTTTCTATGAAAGTGATTTTCGCCACTCTCTGCTTTGGGCTACATCAAGAGAAAACAAACCATAGAGATAGAACTTGAAACTGCTTTATTGTGTCAAGTTTCAAAGAGCTACCACAAACTGTGTTTGATTTAGAGATCCAAATACATGTATCCCTATAGGAGAAAACAGAGTGAAACCTAAAAATGTAAACGGTTACTGCCAACGAACAGTTTAACCTAGAAGAACAAAATTTGGTGAGCCAAGTCATTTTGGTGTACTGATCATTACCTGAAAGAATCATCAAGATTGGGTGAAAAAATGTTGGCTGAGATTTCAGGCAACTCGTAGTTTTTTGGAAGCTTGGCAACCCCTTTCCATGAAAGTGATTTTCGCCACTCTCTGCTTAGCGCTACATCAACAGCAAACAAACCATAGAGACAGAACTTGAAACTGCTTTACTGTGTCAAGTTTCAAAGAGCTACCACAAACCGTGTTTGATTTAGAGATCCAAATACATGTATCCCTATAGGAGTAAACAGAGTGAAACCTAAAAATGAAAACGGTTACTGCAAACGAACAGTTTAACCTCGAAGAAAAAAATTTGGTGAGCCAAGTGGTTTTTGTGTACTGATCATTACCTGAAAGAATCATCAAGATTGGGTGAAAAAATGTTGGCTGAGATTTCAGGCAACTCATAGTTTTTTGGAAGCTTGGCAACCCCTTTCCATGACAGTGATTTTCGCCAGTCTCTGCTTAGGGCTACATCAACAGCAAACAAACCATAGAGATAGAACTTGAAACTGCTTTATTGTGTCAAGTTTCAAAGAGCTACCACAAACCGTGTTTGATTTAGAGTTCCAAATACATGTATCCCTATAGGAGAAAACAGAGTGAAACCTAAAAATGAAAACGGTTACTGCCAACGAACGGTTTAACCTAGAAGAACGAAATTTGGTGAGCCAAGTGGTTTTGGTGTACTGATCATTACCTGAAAGAATCATCAAGATTGGGTGAAAAAATGTTTGCTGACATTTCAGGCAAATCGTAGTTTTTTGGAAGCTTGGCAACCCCTTTCCATGAAAGTGATTTTCGCCAGTCTCTGCTTAGGGCTACATCAACAGCAAACAAACCACAGAGATAGAACTTGAAACTGCTTTATTGTGTCAAGTTTCAAAGAGCTAGCACAAACCGTGTTTGATTTAGAGTTCCAAATACATGTATTCGTATAGGAGAAAACAGAGTGAAACCTAAAAATGAAAACGGTTACTGCAACGAACGGTTTAACCTAGAAGAACGAAATTTGGTGAGCCAAGTGGTTTTGGTGTACTGATCATTACCGGAATGAATCATCAAGATTGGATGAAAAAATGTTGGATGAGATTTCAGGCAACTCGTAGTTTTTTGGAAGCTTGGCAACCCCTTTCCATGAAAGTGATTTTCGCCAGTCTCTGCTTAGGGCTACATCAACAGCAAACAAACCATACAGATAGAACTTGAAACGCCTTTATTGTGTCAAGTTTCAAAGAGCTACCACAAACCGTGTTTGATTTAGAGTTCCAAATACATGTATCCCTATAGGAGAAAACACAGTGAAACCTAAAAATGAAAACGGTTACTGCCAACGAACGGTTTAACCTAGAAGAACGAAATTTGGTGAGCCAAGTGGTTTTGGTGTACTGATCATTACCTGAAAGAATCATCAAGATTGGGTGAAAAAATGTTTGCTGAGATTTCAGGCAACTCGTAGTTTTTTGGATGCTTTGCAACCCCTTTCCATTAAAGTGATTTTCGCCAGTCTCTGCTTAGGGCTACATCAACAGCAAAAAAACCATAGAGATAGAACTTCAAACTGCTTTATTGTGTCAAGTTTCAAAGAGCTAGCACAAACCGTGTTTGATTTAGAGTTCCAAATACATGTATCCCTATAGGAGAAAACAGAGTGAAACCTAAAAATGAAAACGGTTACTGCAACGAACGGTTTAACCTAGAAGAACGAAATTTGGTGAGCCAAGTGGTTTTGGTGTACTGATCATTACCGGAATGAATCATCAAGATTGGGTGAAAAAATGTTGGATGAGATTTCAGGCAACTCGTAGTTTTTTGGAAGCTTGGAAACCCCTTTCAATGAAAGTGATCTTCGCCAGTCTCTGCTTAGGGCTACATCAACAGCAAACAAACCATAGTGATAGAACTTGAAATTGCTTTATTGTGTCAAGTTTCAAAGAGCTAGCACAAACCGTGTTTGATTTAGAGTTTCAAATACATGTATCCCTATAGGAGAAAACAGAGTGAAACCTAAAAATGAAAACACTTACTGCCAACGAACGGTTTAACCTAGAAGAACGAAATTTGGTGAGCCAAGTGGTTTTGGTGTACTGATCATTACCTGAAAGAATCATCAAGATTGGGTGAAAAAATGTTTGCTTAGATTTCAGGCAACTCGTAGTTTTTTGGAAGCTTGGCAACCCCTTTCCATGAAAGTGATTTTCGCCACTCTCTGCTTAGGGCTACATCAACAGCAAAAAAACCATAGAGATAGAACTTCAAACTGCTTTATTGTGTCAAGTTTCAAAGAGCTAGCACAAACCGTGTTTGATTTAGAGTTCCAAATACATGTATCCCTATAGGAGAAAACAGAGTGAAACCTAAAAATGAAAACGGTTACTGCAAACAAACTGTTTAACCTAGAAGAACGAAATTTGGTGACCCAAGTGGTTTTGGTGTACTGATCATTACCGGAATGAATCATCAAGATTGGGTGAAAAAATGTTGGATGAGATTTCAGGCAACTCGTAGTTTTTTGGAAGCTTGGAAACCCCTTTCCATGAAAGTGATCTTCGCCAGTCTCTGCTTAGGGCTACATCAACAGCAAACAAACCATAGTGATAGAACTTGAAATTGCTTTATTGTGTCAAGTTTCAAAGAGCTAGCACAAACCGTGTTTGATTTAGAGTTTCAAATACATTTATCCCTATAGGAGAAAACAGAGTGAAACCTAAAAATGAAAACACTTACTGCAAACAAATGGTTTAACCTAGAAGAACGAAATTTGGTGAGCCAAGTGGTTTTGGTGTACTGATCATGACCTGAAAGAATCATCAAGATTGGGTGAAAAAATGTTGGCTGAGATTTCATGCAACTCGTAGTTTTTTAGAAGCTTGGCAACCCCTTTCCATGAAAGTGATTTTCGCCAGTCTCTGCTTAGGGATAAATCAACAGCAAACAAACCATAGAGATAGAACTTGAAACTGCTTTATTGTGTCACGTTTCAAAGAGCTAGCACAAAACCGTGTTTGATTTAGAGTTCCAAATACATGTATCCCTATAGGAGAAAACAGATTGAAACTTAAAAATGAAAACGGTTACTGGAACGAACGGTTTAACCTAGAAGAACGAAATTTGTTGAGCCAAGTGGTTTTGGTGTACTGATCATTATCAGAATGATTCATCAAGATTGGGTGAAAAAATGTTGGATGAGATGTCAGGCAACTCATAGTTTTTTGGAAGCTTGGCCACCCCTTTCCATGAAAGTGATTTTCGCCAGTCTCTGCTTAGGGCTACATCAACAGCAAACAAACCATAGAGATAGAACTTGAAACTGCTTTATTGTGTCAAGTTTCAAAGAGCTAGCACAAACCGTGCTTAATTTAGAGTTCCAAATACACGTATCCCTATAGGAGAAAACAGAGTGAAACCTAAAAATGAAAACGGTTACTGCAAACGAACAGTTTAACCTAGATAAACGAAATTTGGTGAGCCAAGTGGTTTTGGTGTACTGATCATTACCTGAGAAAAATCATCAAGATTGGGTTAAAAAATGTTGGCTGAGATTTCAGGCAACTCGTAGTTTTTTGGAAGCTTGGCAACCCCTTTCCATAAAAGTGATTTTCGCCACTCTCTGCTTAGCGCTACATCAACAGCAAAAAAAACCATAGAGATAGAACTTGAAACTGCTTTATTGTGTCGATTTTCAAAGAGCTAGCACAAACCGTGTTTGATTTAGAGTTCCAAATACATGTATTCCTATAGGAGAAAACAGAGTGAAACCTAAAATGAAATCGGTTACTGCAAACGAACGGTATAACCTAGAAGAACGAAATTTGGTGAGCCAAGTGGTTTTTGTGTACTGATCATTACCTGAAAGAATCATCAAGATTGGGTGAAAAAATGTCGGCTGAGATTTCAGGCAAGCCATAGTTCTTTGGAAGCTTGGCAACCCCTTTCTATGAAAGTGATTTTTGCCACTCTCTGCTTAGGGCTACATCAACAGAAAACAAACCATAGAGATAGAACTTAAAACTGCTTTATTGTGTCAAGTTTCAAAGAACTACCACAAACTGTGTTTGATTTAGAGATCCAAATACATGTATCCCTATAGGAGAAAACAGAGTGAAACCTAAAAATGTAAACGGTTACTGCCAACGAACAGTTTAACCTAGAAGAACAAAATTTGGTGAGCCAAGTCATTTTGGTGTACTGATCATTACCTGAAAGAATCATCAAGATTGGGTGAAAAAATGTTGGCTGAGATTTCAGGCTACTCGTAGTTTTTTGGAAGCTTGGCAACCCCTTTCCATGAAAGTGATTTTCGCCAGTCTCTGCTTAGGGCTACATCAACAGCAAACAAACCATAGAGATAGAACTTGAAACTGCTTTACTGTGTCAAGTTTCAAAGAGCTAAAACAAACCGTGTTTGATTTAGAGATCCAAATACATGTATCCCTATAGGAGAAAACAGAGTGAAACCTAAAAATAAAAACGGTTACTGCAAACGAACAGTTAAATCTAGAAGAAAAAAATTTGGTGAGCCAAGTGGTTTTTGTGTACTGATCATTACCTGAAAGAATCATCAAGATTGGGTGAAAAAATGTTGGCTGAGATTTCAGGCAACTCATAGTTTTTTGGAAGCTTGGCAACCCCTTTCCATGACAGTGATTTTCGCCAGTCTCTGCTTAGGGCTACATCAACAGCAAACAAACCATAGAGATAGATCTTGAAACTGCTTTATTGTGTCAAGTTTCAAAGAGCTACCACAAACCGTGTTTGATTTAGAGTTCCAAATACATGTATCCCTATAGGAGAAAACAGAGTGAAACCTAAAAATGAAAACGGTTACTGCCAACGAACGGTTTAACCTAGAAGAACGAAATTTGGCGAGCCAAGTGGTTTTGGTGTACTGATCATTACCGGAATGATTCATCAAGATTGGGAGAAAAAATGTTGGATGAGATTTCAGGCAACTCATAGTTTTTTGGAAGCTTGGCAACCCCTTTCCATGAATGTGATTTTCGCCAGTCTCTGCTTAGGGCTACATCAACAGCAAACAAACCATAGAAATAGAACTTGAAACTGCTTTATTGTGTCAAGTTTCAAAGAGCTACCACAAACTGTGTTTGATTTAGAGTTCCAAATACATGTATCCCTATAGGAGAAAACAGAGTGAAACCTAAAAATGAAAACGGTTACTGCAAACGAACGGTTTAACCTAGAAGAACGAAATTCGGTGAGGCAAGTGGTTTTGGTGTACTGATCATTACCTGAAAAAATCTTCATGATTGGGTGAAAAAATGTTGGCTGAGATTTCAGGCAACTCATAGTTTTTTGGAAGCTTGGCAACCCCTTTCCATGAAAGTGATTTTCGCCAGTCTCTGGTTAGGGCTACATCAACAGCAAACAAACTATAGAGATAGAACTTGAAACTGCTTTATTGTGTCAAGTTTCAAAGAGCTAGCACAAACCGTGTTTTATTTAGAGTTCCAAATACATGTATCACTATAGGAGAAAACAGAGTGAAACCTAAAAATGAAAACGGTTACTGCAAACGAACGGTTTAACCTAGAAGAACGAAATTTGGTGAGCCAAGTGGTTTTGGTGTACTGATCAATACCTGAAAGAATCATCAAGATTGGGTGAAAAAATGTTGGCTGAGATTTCAGGAAACTCGTAGTTTTTTGGAAGCTTGGCAACCGCTTTCCATGAAAGTGATTTTCGCCAGTCTCTGCTTAGGTCTACATCAACAGCAAACAAACCATAGAGATAGAACTTGAAACTGCTTTATTGTGTCAAGTTTCAAAGAGCTAGCACAAACCGTGTTTGATTTAGAGTTCCAAATACATGTATCCCTATAGGAGAAAACAGAGTGAAACCTAAAAATGAAAACGGTTAGTGCAATCGAGTGGTTTAACCTAGAAGAACGAAATTTGGTGAGCCAAGTGGTTTTGGTGTACTAATCATTACCTGAAAGAATCATCAAGATTGGGCGAAAAAATGTTGGCTGAGATTTCAGGCGACGTGTAGTTTTTTGGAAGCTTGGCGAGCCCTTTTCATGAAAGTGATTTTCGCCAGTCTCTGCTTAGGGCTACATCAACAGCAAACAAACCATAGAGATAGAACTTCAAACTGCTTTATTGTGTCAAGTTTCAAAGAGCTAGTACAATCCGTGTTTGATTTAGAGTTCCAAATACATGTATCCCTATAGGAGAAAACAGAGTGAAACCTAAATATGTAAACGGTTACTGCAAACGAACGGTTTAACCTAGAACAACGAAACTTGGTGAGCCTAGTGGTTGTGGTGTACTGATCATTACCTAAAACAATCATCAAGATTGGGTGAAAAAATGTTTGCTGAGATTTCAGGCAACTCGTAGTTTTTTGGAAGCTTGGCAACACCTTTCCATGAAAGTGATTTTCGCCAGTCTCTGCTTAGGGTTACATCAACAGCAAACAAACCATAGAGATAGAACTTGAAACTGCTTTATTGTGTCAAGTTTCAACGAGCTAGCACAAACCCTGTTTCATTTAGTTTTCCAAATACATGTATCCCTATAGGAGAAAACACAGTGAAACTTAAAAATGAAAACGGTTGCTGCAAACGAACGGTTTAACCTAGAAGAACGAAATTTGGTGAGCCAAGTGGTTTTTGTGTACTGATCATTACCTGAAAGAATCATCAAATTGGGTGAAAAAATGTTGGCTGAGATTTCAGGCAACTCGTAGTTTTTTGGAAGCTTGGCAACCCCTTTCCATGAAAGTGATTTTCGCCACTCTCTGCTTAGGGCTACATCAACAGCAAACAAAACATAGAGATAGAACTTGAAACTACTTTATTGTGTCAAGTTTCAACGAGCTAGCACAAACCGTGTTTCATTTAGTTTTCCAAATACATGTATCCCTATAGGAGAAAACACAGTGAAACCTAAAAATGAAAACGGTTACTGCAAATGAACGGTTTAACCTAGAAGAACGAAATTTTGAGCCAAGTGGTTTTGGTGTACTGATCATTACCTGAAAGAATCATCAAGATTGCATAAAAAAATGTTTGCTGAGATTTCACGCAACTCGTAGTTTTTTGGAAGCTTGGCAACACCTTTCCATGAATGTGATTTTCGCCAGTCTCTGCTTTGGGCTACATCAACAGCAAACAAACCATAGAAATATAACTTGAAACTGTTTTATTGTGTCAAGTTTCAAAGAGCTAGCACAAACCGTGTTTGATTTAGAGTTCCAAATACATGTATCCCTATAGGAGAAAACAGAGTGAATCCTAAAAATGAAAACGGTTACTGCAAACGAACGGTTTAACCTAGAAGAACGAAATTTGGTGAGCCAAGTGGTTTTGGTGTACTGATCATTACCTGAAAGAATCATCAAGATTGGGTGAAAAAATGTTGGCTGAGATTTCGGGCAACTCGTAGTTTTTTGGAAGCTTGGAAACCCCTTTCCATGAAAGTGACTTTCGCCAGTCTCTGCTTAGGGCTACAACAACAGCAAACAAAACATAGAGATAGAACTTGAAACTGCTTTATTGTGTCAAGTTTCAAAGAGCTAGCACAAACCGTGTTTGATTTAGAGTTCCAAGTACATGTATCCCTATAGGAGAAAACAGAGTGAACGCTAAAAATGAAAACGGTTACTGCAAACGAACGGTTTCACTTAGAAGAACGAAATGTGGTGAACCAAGTGGTTTTGGTGTACTGATCATTACCTGAAAGAATCATCAAGATTGGGTGAAAAAATGTTGGCTGAGATTTCAGGCAACTCGTAGTTTTTTGGAAGCTTGGCAACCCCTTTCCATGAAAGTGATTTTCGCCAGTCCCTTCGAAGGGCTACATCTACAGCAAACAAACCATAGAGATAGAACTTGAAACTGCTTTTTTGTGTCAAGTTTCAACAAGCTAGCACAAACCGTGTTTCATTTAGTTTTCCAAATACATGTATCCCTATAGGAGAAAACACAGTAAAACCTAAAAATGAAAACGGTTACTGCAAACGAACGGTTTAACCTAGAAGAACGAAATTTGGTGAGCCAAGTGGTTTTGGTGTACTGATCATTACCTGAAGGAATCATCAAGATTGGGTGAAAAAATGTTTGCTGAGATTTCAAGCAACTCGTAGTATTTTGGAAGCTTTGCAACCCCTTTCCATGAAAGTGATTTTCACCAGTCTATGCTTAGGGCTACATCAACAGCAAACAAACCATAGAGATAGAACTTGAAACTGCTTTATTGTGTCAAGTTTCAAAGAGCTAGCACAAACCGTGTTTGATTTAGAGTTCCAAATACATGTATCCCTAAGGAGAAAACAGAGTGAAACCTAAATATGAAAACGGTTACTGCAAACGAACGGTTTAACCTAGAAGAATGAAACTTGGTGAGCCTAGTGGTTTTGGTGTACTGATCATTCCCTGAAAGAATCATCAAGATTCGGTGAAAAAATGTTTGCTGAGATTTCAGGCAACTCGTAGTTTTTTGGAAGCTTGGCAACCCCTTTCCATGAAAGTGATTTTCGCCAGTCTCTGCTTTGGCCTACATCAACAGCAAACAAACCATAGAGATAGAACTTGAAACTGATATTGTGTCACGTTTCAAAGAGCTAGCACAAACTGTGTTTGATTTAGAGTTCCAAATACATGTATCCCTATAGGAGAAAACAGAGTGAAACCTAAAATTAAAACGGTTACTGCAAACGAACGGTTTAACCTTGAAGAACGAAATTTGGTGAGCCAAGTGGTTTTCGTGTACTGATCATTACCTGAAAGAATCATCAAGATTGGGTGAAAAAATGTTGGCTGAGATTTCAGGCAACTCGTAGTTTTTTGGAAGCTTGGCAACCCCTTTCCATGAAAGTGATTTTCGCCAGTCTCTGCTTAGGGCTACAACAACAGCAAACAAACCATAGAGATAGAACTTGAAACTGCTTTACTGTGTCAAGATTCAAAGAGCTAGCACAAACCGTGTTGGATTTAGAGTTCGAAATACATGTATCCCTATAGGAGAAAACAGAGTGAAACCTAAAAATGAAAACGGTTACTGCAAACGAACGGTTTAACCTAGAAGAACGAAATTTGGTGAGCCAAGTGGTTTTGGTGTACTGATCATTACCTGAAAGAATCATCAAGATTGGGTGAAAAAATGTTGGCTGATATTTCAGGCAACTCGTAGTTTTTTGAAAGCTTGCCAACCCCTTTCCCTGAAAGTGATTTTCGCCAGTCTCTGCTTAGGGCTACATCAACAGCAAACAAACCATAGAGATAGAACTTGAAACTACTTTATTGTGTCAAGTTTCAACGAGCTAGCACAAACCGTGTTTCATTTAGCTTTCCAAATATATGTATCCCTATAGGAGAAAACACAGTGAAACCTAAAAATGAAAACGGTTACTGCAAACGAACGGTTTAACCTAGAAGAACGAAATTTGGTGAGCCAAGTGGTTTTGTTGTACTGATCATTACCTGAAAGAATCATCAAGATTGGGTGAAAAAATGTTGGCTGAGATTTCAGGCAACTCGTAGTTTTTGAAAGCTTGGCAACCCCTTTCGATGAAAGTGATTTTTGCCAGTCTCTGCTTAGGGCTACATCAACAGCAAACAAATTACAGTGATATAACTTGAAACTCCTTTATTGTGTCAAGTTTCAAAGAGCTAGCACAAACCGTGTTTGATTTAGAGTTCCAAATACATGTATTCCTATAGGAGAAAACAGATTGAAACCTAAATATGAAAACAGTTACTGCAAACGAACGGTTTAACCTAGAAGAATGAAACATGGTGAGCCTAGTGGTTTTGGTGTACGGATCATTACCTGAAAGAATCATCAAGTTTGGGTGAAAAAATGTTTGCTGAGATTTCAGGCAACTCGTAGTTTTTTGGAAGCTTGGCAACCCCTTTCCATGAAAGTGATTTTCGCCAGTCTCTGCTTAGGGCTACATCAACAGCAAACAAACCATAGAGATAGATCTTGAAACTGCATTATTGTGTCATGTTTCGAAGAGCTAGCACAAAACCGTGTTTGATTTAGAGTTCCAAATACTTGTATTTCTATAGGAGAAAACAGAGAGAAACCTAAAAATGAAAACGGTTACTGCAAACGGACGGTTTAACATAGAAGAACGAAATTTGGTGAGCCAAGTGGTTTTGGTGTACTGATCATTACCAGAAAGAATCATCAAGATTGGGTGAAAAAATGTTGGCTGAGATTTCAGGCAAATCTTAGTTTTTTGGAAGCTTGGCAACCCCTTTCCATGAAAGTGATTTTCGCCAGTCTCTGCTTTGGGCTACATCAACAGCAAACAAACCATAGAGATAGAACTTGAAACTGCTTTATTGTGTCAAGTTTCAAAGAGCTAGCACAAACCGTGTTTGATTTAGAGTTCCAAATACATGTATCCCTATCGGAGAAAACAGAGTGAAACCTAAAAATGAAAACGGTTACTGCAAACGAACGGTTTAACCTAGAAGAACGAAACTGGGTGAACCTAGTGGTTTTGTGTACTGATCATTACCTGAAAGAATCATCAAGATTGGGTGAAAAAAAGTTGGCTGAGATTTCAGGAAACTCGTAGTTTTTTGGAAGCTTGGCAACCCCTTTAAATGAAAGTGATTTTCGCAAGTCTCTGCTTAGGGCTACATCAACAGCAAACAAACTATAGAGATAGAACTTGAAACTGCTTTATTGTGTCAAGTTTCAAAGAGCTAGCACAAACCGTGTTTGATTTAGAGTTCCAAATACATGTATCCCTATAGGAAAAAAACAGAGTGAACCCTAAAAATGAAAATGATTACTGCAAACGAACGGTTTAACCTAGAAGAACGAAATTTGGTGAGCCAAGTGGTTTTGGTGTACTGATCATTACCTGAAAGAATCATCAAGATTGGGTGAAAAAATGTTTGCTGAGATTTCAGGCAACTCGTAGTTTTTTGGAAGCTTGGCAATCCCTTTCCATGAAGGTGATTTTCGCCAGTCTCTGCTTAGGGCTACATCAACAGCAAATAAACCATAGACATAGAACTTAAAATTGCTTTATTGTGTCAAGTTTCAAAGAGCTAGCACAAACCGTGTTTGATTTAGAGTTCCAAATACATGTATCCCTATATGAGAAAACAGAGTGAAACTTAAAAATGAAAACGGTTACTGCAAACGAACGGTTTAACCTAGAAGAAGGAAATTTGGTGAGCCAAGTGGTTTTGATGTACTGATCATTACCTGAAAGAATCATCAGGATTGGGCGAAAAAATGTTGGCTGAGATTTCAGGCAACTCGTAGTTTTTTGGAAGCTTGGCAACCCCTTTCCATGAAAGTTATTTTCGCCAGTCTCTGCTTAGGGCTACATCAACAGAAAAAAAATTACAGAGATGGAACTTGAAACTCCTTTATTGTGTCAAGTTTCAAAGAGCTAGCACAAACCGTGTTTGTTTTAGAGTTCCAAATACATGTATTCCTATAGGAGAAAACAGAGTGAAACATAAATATGAAAACAGTTACTGCAAACGAACGGTTTAACCTAGAAGAACGAAACTTGGTGAGCATAGTGGTTTTGGTGTACTGATCATTACCTGAAAGAATCATACAGATTGGGTGAAAAAATGTTTTCTGAGATTTCAGGCAACTCGTAGTTTTTTGGAAGCTTGGCAACACCTTTCCATGAAAGAGATTTTCGCCAGTCTCTGCTTAGGGCTACATCAACAGCAAACAAACCATAGAGATAGAACTTGAGACAACTTTATTGTGTCAAGTTTCAACGAGCTAGCACAAACCGTGTTTCATTTAGTTTTCCAAATACATGTATCCCTATAGGAGAAAACACAGTGAAACCAAAAATGAAAACAGTTACTGCAAACGAACGGTTTAACCTAGAAGAACGAAATTTGGTGAGCCAAGTGGTTTTGGTGTACTGATCATCACCTGAAAGAATCATCAAGATTGGGTAAAAAAATGTTTGCTGAGATTTCAGGCAACTCGTAGTTTTTTGGAAGCTTGGCAACCCCTTTCCATGAAAGTGATTTTCGCCAGTCTCTGCTTAGGGCTACATCAACAGCAAACAAACCAAAGAGATAGAACTTGAAACTGCTTTATTGTGTCAAGTTTCAAAGAGCTAGCACAAACCGTGTTTGATTTAGAGTTCCAAATACATGTATCCCTATAGGAGAAAACACAGTGAAACCTAAAAATGAAAACGGTTACTGCAAACGAACCATTTAACCTAGAAGAACGAAATATGGTGAGCCAAGTGGTTTTGGTGCACTGATCATTACCTGAAAGAATCATCAAGATTGGGTTAAAAAATGTTGCCTGAGATTTCAGGCAACTCATAATTTTTTGGAAGCTTGGCAACCCCTTTCCATGAAAGTGATTTTCGCCAGTCTCTGCTTAGGGCTACATCAACAGCAAACAAACCATAGAGATAGAACTTCAAACTGCTTTATTGTGTCAAGTTTCAAAGAGCTAGCACAAACCGTGTTTGATTTAGAGTTCCAAATACATGTATCCCTATAGGAGAAAACAGAGTGAAACCTAAAAATGTAAACGGTTACTGTAAACGAACGGTTTAACCTAGAAGAACGAAATTTGGTGAGCCAAGTGGTTTTGGTGTACTGATCATTACCTGAAAGAATCATCAAGATTGGGTGAAAAAATGTTTGCTGAGATTTCAGGCAAACCGTAGTTTTTTGAAAGCATGGCAACCCTTTTCCATGAAAGTGATTTTCGCCAGTCTCTGCTTAGGGCTACATCAACAGCAAACAAACCATAGAGATAGAACTTGAAACTACTTTATTGTGTCAAGTTTCAACGAGCTAGCACAAACCGTGTTTCATTTAGTTTTCCAAATACATATATCCCTATAGGGGAAAACACAGTGAAACCTAAAAATGAAAACGGTTACTGCAAACAAACTGTTTAACCTAGAAGAACGAAATTTGGTGAGCCAAGTGGTTTTGGTGTACTGATCATTACCTGAAAGAATCATCAAGATTGGGTGAAAAAATGTTGGCTGAGATTTCAGGCAACTCGTAGTTTTTTGGAAGCTTGGCAACCTCTTTCCATGAAAGTGATTTTCGACAGTCTCTGCTTAGGGCTACATCAACAGCAAACAAACCACAGAGATACAACTTGAAACTGCTTTATTATGTCAAGTTTCAAAGAGCTAGCACAAACCATGTTTGATTTAGAGTTCCAAATACATGTATCCCTATAGGAGAACACAGAGTGAACCCTAAAAATGAAAACGGTTACTGCAAACGAACGGTTTAACCTAGAAGAACGAAACTGGGTGAGCCTAGTGGTTTTGGTGTACTGATCATTACCTGAAAGAATCATCAAGATTGGGTGAAAAAATGTTGGCTGAGATTACAGGCAACTCGTAGTTTTTTGTAAGCTTGGCAACCCCTTTCAATGAAAGTGATTTTCGCAAGTCTCTGCTTAGGGCTACATCAACAGCAAACAAACCATTGAGATAGAACTTAAAAACTGCTTTATTGTGTCAAGTTTCAAAGAGCTAGCACAAACCGTGTTTTATTTAGAGTTCCAAATACATGTATCCTTATAGGAGAAAACAGAGTGAAACCTAAAAATGAATACGGTTACTGCAAACGAACGGTTTAACTTAGAAGAACGAAATTTGGTGAGCCAAGTGGTTTTGGTGTACTGATCATTACCTGAAAGAATCATCAAGATTGGGTAAAAAAAATGTTTGCTGAGATTTCAGGCAACTCGTAGTTTTTTTGAAAGCTTGGCAACACCTTTCCATGTAAGTGATTTCCGCCAGTCTCTGCTTTGGGCTACATCAACAGCAAACAAACCATAGAGATAGAACTTAAAACTGCTTTATTGTGTCAAGTTTCAAAGAGCTAGCACAAACCGTGTTTGATTTAGAGTTCCAAATACATGTATCCCTATAGGAGAAAACAGAGTGAATCCTAAAAATGTAAACGGTTACTGCAAACGAACGGTTTAACCTAGAAAAACGAAATTTGGTGAGCCAAGTGGTTTTGGTGTACTGATCATTACCTGAAAGAATCATCAAGATTGGGTGAAAAAATGTTGGCTGAGATTTCAGGCAACTCGCAATATTTTGGAAGCTTGGCAACCCCTTTCCATTAAAGTGATTTTCGCTAGTCTCTGCTTAGGGCTACATCAACAGCAAACAAACCATAGAGATAGAACTTCAAACTGCTTTATTGTGTCAAGTTTCAAAGAGCTAGCACAAACCGTGTTTGATTTAGAGTTCCAAATTCATGTATCCCTATAGGAGAAAACAGAGTGAAACCTAAAAAAAAACGGTTTCTGCAACGAACGGTTTAAACTAGAAGAACGAAATTTGGTGAGCCAAGTGGTTTTGGTGTACTGATCATTACCTGAAAGAATCATCAAGATTGGGTGAAAAAATGTAGGCTGAGATTTCAGGCAACTCGTAGTTTTTTGGAAGCTTGCAACACCTTTCCATCAAAGTGATTTTCGCCAGTCTCTGCTTAGGGCTACATCAACAGCAAACAAACCATAGAGATAGAACTTCAAACTGCTTTATTGTGTCAAGTTTGAAAGAGCTAGCACAAACCGTGTTTGATTTAGAGTTCCAAATACATGTATCCCTATAGGAGAAAACAGAGTGAACCCTAAAAATGAAAACGGTTACGGCAAATGAACGGTTTAATTAGAAGAACGAAATTTTGTGAGCCAAGTGGTTTTGGTGTACTGATCATTACCTGAAAGAATCATCAAGATTGGGTGAAAAAATGTTGGCTGAGATTTCAGGCAACTCGTAGTTTTTTGGAAGCCTGGAAACCCCTTTCCATGAAAGTGATTTTCGCCAGTCTCTGCTTAGGGCTACATCAACAGCAAACAAACCATAGAGATAGAACTTGAAACTGCTTTATTGTGTCAAGTTTCAAAGAGCTAGCACAAACCGTGTTTGATTTAGAGTTCCAAATACATGTATCCTTATAGGAGAAAACAGAGTGAAACCTAAAAATGAAAACGGTTACTGCAAACGAACGGTTTAACCTAGAAGAACAAAATTTGGTGAGCCAAGTGGTTTTGGTGTACTGATCATTACCTGAAAGAATCATCAAGATTGGGTGAAAAAATGTTGGCTGAGATATCAGGCAACTCGTAGTTTTTTGGAAGCTTGGCAACCCCTTTTCATGAAAGTGATTTTCGCCTGTCTCTGCTTAGGGCTACATCAACAGCAAACAAACCATAGAGATAGAACTTGAAACTGCTTTATTGTGTCAAGTTTCAAAGAGCTATCACAAACCGTGTTTGATTTAGAGTTCCAAATACATGTATCCCTATAGGAAAAAACAGAGTGAAACCTAAAAATGAAAACGGTTACTGCAAACGAACGGTTAAACCTAGAAGAACGAAATTTGGTGAGCCAAGTGGTTTTGGTGTACTGATCATTACCTGAAAGAATCATCAAGATTGGGTGAAAAAATGTTGGCTGAGGTTTCAGGAAACTCATAGTTTTTTGGAAGCTTGGCAACCCCTTTCCATGAAAGTGATTTTCACCAGTCTCTGCTTTGGGCTACATCAACAGCAAACAAACCATAGAGATAGAACTTGAAACTGCTTTATTGTGTCAAGTTTCAAAGAGCTAGCACAAACCGTGTTTGATTTAGAGTTCCAAATACATGTATCCCTATAGGAGAAAACACAGTGAAACCTAAAAATGAAAACGGTTACTGCAAACGAACCATTTAACCAAGAAGAACGAAATATGGTGAGCCAAGTGGTTTTGGTGTACTGATCATTACCTGAAAGAATCATCAAGATTGGGTTAAAAAATGTTGCCTGAGATTTAAGGCAACTCATAATTTTTTGGAAGCTTGGCAACCCCTTTCCAAGAAAGTGATTTTCGCCAGTCTCTGCTTAGGGCTACATCAACAGCAAACAAACCATAGAGATAGAACTTCAAACTGCTTTATTGTGTCAAGTTTCAAAGAGCTAGCACAAACCGTGTTTGATTTAGAGTTCCAAATACATGTATCCCTATAGGAGAAAACAGAGTGAAACCTAAAAATGAAAACGGTTACTGTAAACGAACGGTTTAACCTAGAAGAACGAAATTTGGTGAGCCAAGTGGTTTTGGTGTACTGATCATTACCTGAAAGAATCATCAAGATTGCGTAAAAAAAATGTTTGCTGAGATTTCAGGCAACTCGTAGTTTTTTGAAAGCTTGGCAACACCTTTCCATGAAAGTGATTTCCGCCAGTCTCTGCTTAGGGCTACATCAACAGCAAACAAACCATAGAGATAGAACTTGAAACTGCTTTATTGTGTCAAGTTTCAAACAGCTAGCACAAACCGTGTTTGATTTAGAGTTCCAAATACATGTATCCCTATAGGAGAAAACACAGTGAAACCTAAAAATGAAAACGGTTACTGCAAACGAACGGTTTAACCTAGAAGAACGAAATTTGGTGAGCCAAGTGGTTTTGGTGTACTGATCATTACCTGAAAGAATCATCAAGATTGGGTAAAAAAAATGTTTGCTGAGATTTCAGGCAACTCGTAGTTTTTTGAAAGCTTGGCAACACCTTTCCATGAAAGTGATTTCCGCCAGTCTCTGCTTTGCGCTACATCAACAGCAAACAAACCATAGAGATAGAACTTAAAACTGCTTTATTGTGTCTAGTTTCAAAGAGCTAGCACAAACCGTGTTTGATTTAGAGTTCCAAATACAGGTATCCCTATAGGAGAAAACAGAGTGAATCCTAAAAATGAAAACGGTTACTGCAAACGAACGGTTTAACCTAGAAAAACGAAATTTGGTGAGCCAAGTGGTTTTGGTGTACTGATCATTACCTGAAAGAATCATCAAGATTGGGTGAAAAAATGTTGGCTGAGATTTCAGGCAACTCGCAATTTTTTGGAAGCTTGGCAACCCCTTTCCTTTAAAGTGATTTTCGCTAGTCTCTGCTTAGGGCTACATCAACAGCAAACAAACCATAGAGATAGAACTTGAAACTGCTTTATTGTGTCAAGTTTCAAAGAGCTAGCACAAACCGTGTTTGATTTAGAGTTCCAAATACATGTATCCCTATAGGAGAAAACAGAGTGAAACCTAAAAAAAGAACGGTTTCTGCAACGAACGGTTTAAACTAGAAGAACGAAATTTGGTGAGCCAAGTGGTTTTGGTGTACTGATCATTACCTGAAAGAATCATCAAGATTGGGTGAAAAAATGTTGGCTGATATTTCAGGCAACTCATAGTTTTTTGGAAGCTTGGCAACCCCTTTGCATGAAAGTGATTTTCGCCAGTCTCTGCTTAGGGCTACATCAACAGCAAACAAACCACAGAGATAGAACTTGAAACTGCTTTATTGTGTCAAGTTTCAAAGAGCAAGCACAAACCGTGTTTGATTTAGAGTTCCAAATACATGTATCCCTATAGGAGAAAACAGAGTGAAACCTAAATATGAAAACTGTTACTGCAAACGAATGGTTTAACCTATGAATGAAACTTGGTGAGCCGAGTGGTTTTGGTGTACTGATCATTACCTGAAAGAATCATCAAGATTGGGTGAAAAAATGTTTGCTGAGATTTCATGCAACTCGTAGTTTTTTGGAAGCTTGGCAACCCCTTTCCATGAAAGTGATTTTCGCCATTCTCTGCTTTGGGCTACATCAACAGCAAAGAAACCATAGAGATAGAACATGAAACTGCTTTATTGTGTCAAGTTTCAAAGAGCTAGCACAAACTGTGTTTGATTTAGAGTTCCAAATACATGTATCCCCATAGGAGAAAACAGAGTGAAACCTAAAAATGAAAATGGTTACTGCAAACGAACGGTTAAACCTAGAAGAACGAAATTTGGTGAGCCAAGTGGTTTTGGTGTACTGATCATTACCTGAAAGAATCATCAAGATTGGGTGAAAAAATGTTGGCTGAGATTTCAGGCAACTCGTAGTTTTTTGGAAACTTGGCAACCCATTTCCATGAAAGTGATTTTCGCCAGTCTCTGCTTAGGGCTACATCAACAGCAAACAAACCATAGAGATAGAACTTGAAACTGCTTTATTGTGTCAAGTTTCAAAGAGCTAGCACAAACCGTGTTTGATTTAGAGTTCCAAATACATGTATCCCTATAGGAGAAAACAGAGTGAACCCTAAAAATGAAAACGGTTACTGCACTCGAACGGTTTAACCTAGAAAAACGAAATTTGGTGAGCCAAGTGGTTTTGGTGTACTGATCATTACTTGAAAGAATCATCAATTTGGGTGAAAAAATGTTGGCTGAGATTTCAGGCAACTCAGTTTTTTGGAAGCTTGGCAATCCCTTTCCATGAAAGTGATTTTCGCCAGTCTCTGCTTAGGGCTACATCAACAGCAAACAAACCATAGAGATAGAAGTTCAAACTGCTTTAATGTGTCAAGTTTGAAAGAGCTAGCACAAACCGTGTTTGATTTAGAGTTCCAAATACATGTATCCCTATAGGAGAAAACAGAGTGAAACCTAAAAATGAAAACGGTTAATGCAAACGAACGGTCTAACCTAGAAGAAGGAAATTTAGTGAGGGAAGTGGTTTTGGTGTACTGATCATTACCTGAAAGAATCATCAAGATTGGGTGAAAAATGTTGGCTGAGATTTCAGGCAACTCGTAATTTTTTGGAAGCTTGGCAACCCCTTTCCATTAAAGTGATTTTCGCCAGTCTCTGCTTAGGGCTACATCAACAGCAAAAAAATTACAGAGATAGAACTTGAAACTCTTTTATTGTGTCAAGTTTCAAAGAACTAGCACAAACCGTGTTTGATTTAGAGTTCCAAATACATGTATTCCTATAGGAGAAAACAGAGTGAAACATAAATATGAAAACAGTTACTGCAAACGAACGGTTTAACCTAGAAGAACGATACTTGGTGAGCCTAGCTTTTTTAATGTACTGATCATTACCTGAAAGAATCATCAAGATTGGGTGAAAAAATGTTTGCTGAGATTTCAGGCAACTCGTAGTTTTTTGGAAGCTTGCAACACCTTTCCATGAAAGTGATTTTCGCCAGTCTCTGCTTAGGGCTACATCAACAGCAAACAAACCATAGAGATAGAACTTCAAACTGCTTTATTGTGTCAAGTTTCAAAGAGCTAGCACAAACCGTGATTGATTTAGAGTTCCAAATACATGTATCCCTATAGGAGAAAACACAGTGAACCCCAAAAATGAAAACGGTTACGGCAAAAGAACGGTTTAATTAGAAGAACGAAATTTTGTGAGCCAAGTGGTTTTGGTGTACTGATCATTACCTGAAAGAATCATCAAGATTGGGTAAAAAAATGTTGGCTGAGATTTTAGGCAACTCGTAGTTTTTTGGAAGCCTGGAAACCCCGTTCCATGAAAGTGATTTTCGCCAGTCTCTGCTTAGGGCTACATCAACAGCAAACAAACCATAGAGATAGAACATGAAACTGCTTTATTGTGTCAAGTTTCAAAGAGCTAGCACAAACCGTGTTTGATTTAGAGTTCCAAATACATGTATCCTTATAGGAGAAAACACAGTGAAACCTAAAAATGAAAACGGTTACTGCAAACGAACGGTTTAACCTAGAAGAACGAAATTTGGTGAGCCAAGTGATTTTGGTGTACTGATCATTACCTGAAAGAATCATCAAGATTGGGTGAAAAAATGTTGGCTGAGGTTTCAGGAAACTCATAGTTTTTTGGAAGCTTGGCAACCCCTTTCCATGAAAGTGATTTTCACCAGTCTCTGCTTTGGGCTACATCAACAGCAAACAAACCATAGAGATAGAACTTGAAACTGCTTTATTGTGTCAAGTTTCAAAGAGCTTGCACAAACCGTGTTTGATTTAGAGTTCCAAATACATGTATCCCTATAGGAGAAAACAGAGTGAAACCTAAAAATGAAAACGGTTACTGCAAACGAACGGTTTAACCTAGAAGAACGAAATTTGGTGAGCCATGTGGTTTTGGTGTACTGATCATTACCTGAAAAAATCATCAAGATTGGGTGAAAAAATGTTGCCTGAGATTTCAGGCAACTCGTAGTTTTTTGGAAGCTTGGCAACCCCTTTCCATGAAAGTAATTTTCGCCAGTCTCTGCTTTGGGCTACATCAACAGCAAACAAACCATAGTGATAGAACTTGAAACTGCTTTATTGTGTCAAGTTTCAAAGAGCTAAAACAGTCCGTGTTTGATTTAGAGTTCCAAATACATGTATCCCTGTAGGAGAAAACATAGTGAAACCTAAAAATGAAAACGGTTACTGCAACGAACGGTTTAACCTAGAAAAACGAAATTTGGTGAGCCAAGTGGTTTTGGTGTACTGATCATTACCTGAAAGTATCATCAAGACTGGGTGAAAAAATGTTGGCTGAGATTTCAGGCAACTCGTAGTTTTTTGGAAGCTAGGCAACCCCTTTCCATGAAAGTGATTTTCGCCAGTCTCTGCTTAGGGCTACATCGACAGCAAACAAACCATAGAGATAGAACTGGAAACTTCTTTATTGTGTCAAGTTTCAAAGAGCTAGCAAAAAACCGTGTTTGAATTAGAGTTCCAAATACATGTATCCTATAGGAGAAAACAGAGTGAAACCTAAAAATGAAAACGGTTACTGCAAACGATTGGTTTAAACTAGAAGAACTAAACTGGGTGTGCCTAGTGGTTTTGGTGTACTGATTATTACCTGAAAGAATCATCAAGATTGGGTGAAAAAATGTTTGCTGAGATTTCAGGCAACTCGTAGTTTTTTGGAAGCTTGGCAACACCTTTCCATGAAAGTGATTTTCGCCAGTCTCTGCATAGGGATATATTAACAGAAAACAAACCATAGATATAGAACTTGAAACTGCTTTATTTTGTCAAGTTTCAAAAAGCTAGCACAAACCGTGTTTTATTTAGAGTTACAAATACATGTATCCCTATAGGAGAAAACAGAGTTAAACCTAAAAATGAAAACGGTTACTGCAAACGAACGGTTTAACCTAGAAGAACAAAATTTGGTGAGCCAAGTGGTTTTGGTGTACTGATCATTACCTGAGAGAATCATCAAGTTTGGGTGAAAAAATGTTGGCTATATTTCAGGCAACTCGTAGTTTTTTGGAAGCTTGGCAACCCCTTTCCATGATAGTGGTGTTAGCCTGTCTCTGCTTATGGCTACATCAACAGCAAACAAACCATAGAGATAGAACTTGAAACTGCTTTATTGTGTCAAGTTTCAAAGAGCTAGCACAAACCGTGTTTGATTTAGAGTTCCAAATACATGTATCCCTATAGGAGAAAACAGAGTGAAACCTAAAAATGAAAACGGTTACTGCCAACGAACGGTTTCACCTAGAAGAACGAAATTTGGTGAGCCAAGTGGTTTTGGTGTACTGATCATTACCTGAAAGAATCATCAAGATTGGGGAAAAAATGTTGCCTGAGATTTCAGGCAACTAGTATTTTTTTGGAAGCTTGGCAACCCCTTTCCATGAAAGTGATTTTCGCCACTCTCTGCTTAGGGCTACATCAACAGCAAACAAACCATAGAGATAGAACTTGAAACTGCTTTATTGTGTCAAGTTTCAAAGAGCTAGCATAAACCGTGTTTGATTTAGAGTTCCAAATACATGTATCCCTATAGGAGAAAACAGAGTGAAACCTAAAAATGAAAACGGTTACTGCAACGAACGGTTTAACCTAGAAGAAGGAATATTGGTGAGCCAAGTGGGATTGGTGTACTGATCATTACCTGAAAGTATCATCAAGATTGGGTGAAAAAGTGTTTGCTGAGATTTCAGGCAACTCGTAGTTTTTTGGAAGCTTGGCAACCCCTTTCTATGAAAGTGATTTTCGCCAGTCTCTGCTTAGGGCTACATCAACAGCAAACAAACCATAGAGATAGAACTTGAAACTGCTTTATTGTGTCAAGTTTCAAAGAGATAGCACAAACCGTGTTTGATTTAGAGTTCCAAATACATGTATCCCTATAGGAGAAAACAGAGTGAAACCTCAAAATGAAACCGGTTACTGCCAACGAACGGTTTAACCTAGAAAAACGAAATTTGGCAAGCCAAGTGGGATTGGTGTACTGATCATTACCTGAAAGTTTCATCAAGATTGGGTCAAAAAGTGTTTGCTGAGATTTCAGGCAACTCGTAGTTTTTTGGAAGCTTGGCAGGCCCTTTCCATGAAAGTGATTCTCGCCAGTCTCTGCTTAGGGCTACATCAACAGCAAACAAACCATAGAGATAGAACTTGAAACTGCTTTATTGTGTCAAGTTTCAAAGAGCTAGCACAAACCGTGTTTGATTTAGAGTTCCAAATACATGTATCCGTATAGGAGAAAACAGAGTGAAACCTCAAAATGAAACCGGTTACTGCCAACGAACGGTTTAACCTAGAAGAACGAAATTTGGCGAGCCAAGTGGGATTGGTGTACTGACCATTACCTGAAAGTTTCATCAAGATTGGGTGAAAAAGTGTGTGCTGAGATTTCAGGCAATCGTAGTTTTTTGGAAGCTTGGCAGGCCCTTTCCATGAAAGTGATTCTCGCGAGTCTCTGCTTAGGGCTACAACAACAGCAAACAAACCATAGAGATAGAACTTGAACCTGCTTTATTGTGTCAAGTTTCAAAGAGCTAGCACAAACCGTGTTTGATTTAGAGTTCCAAATACATGTATCCCTATAGGAGAAAACAGAGTGAAACCTCAAAATGAAACCGGTTACTGCCAACGAACGGTTTAACCTAGAAGAACGAAATTTGGCGAGCCAAGTGGGATTGGTGTACTGATCATTACCTGAAAGTTTCATCAAGATTGGGTGAAAAAGTGTTTGCTGAAATTTCAGGCAACTCGTAGATTTTTGGAAGCTTGGCAGGCCCTTTCCATGAAAGTGATTCTCGCCAGTCTCTGCTTAGGGCTACATCAACAGCAAACAAACCATAGAGATAGAACTTGAAACTGCTTTACTGTGTCAAGTTTCAAAGAGCTAGCACAAATCGTGTTTGATTTAGAGTTCCAAATACATGTATCCCTATAGGAGAAAACAGAGTGAAACCTCAAAATGAAAACGGTTACTGCCAACGAACGGTTTAACCTAGAAGAACGAAATTTGGCGAGCCAAGTGGGATTGGTGTACTGATCATTACCTGAAAGTTTCATCAAGATTGGGTGAAAAAGTGTTTTCTGAGATTTCAGGAAACTCGTAGTTTTTTGGAAGCTTGGCAGGCCCTTTCCATGAAAGTGATTCCCGCCAGTCTCTGCTTAGGGCTACATCAACAGCAAACAAACCATAGTGATAGAACTTGAAACTGTTTTATTGTGTCAAGTTTCAAAGAGCTAGCACAAACCGTGTTTGATATAGAGTTCCAAATACATGTATGCCTATAGGAGAAAACAGAGTGAAACCTCAAAATGAAACCGGTTACAGCCAATGAACGGTTTAACCTAGAAGAACGAAATTTGGCGAGCCAAGTGGGATTGGTGTACTGATCATTACCTGAAAGTATCATCAAGATTAGGTGAAAAAGTGTTTTCTGAGATTTCAGGCAACTCGTAGTTTTTTGGAAGCTTGGCAGGCCCTTTCCATGAAAGTGATTCTCGCCAGTCTCAGCTTAGGGGTACATCAACAGCAAACTAACCATAGAGACAGAACTTGAAACTGCTTTATTGTGTCAAGTTTCAAAGAGCGAGCCCAAACTGTGTTTGATTTACAGTTCCAAATACATGTATCCCTATTCGAGAAAACAGAGTGAAACCTCAAAATGTAACCGGTTACTGCCAACGAACGGTTTAACCTAGAAGAACGAAATTTGGCGAGTCAAGTGGGATTGGTGTACTGATCATTACCTGAAAGTTTCATCAAGATTGGGTGAAAAAGTGTTTGCTGAGATTTCAGGCAACTCGTAGTTTTTTGGAAGCTTGGCAGGCCCTTTCCATGAAAGTGATTCTCGCCAGTCTCTGCTTACGGCTACATCAACAGCAAACAAACCATAGAGAGAGAACTTGAAACTGCTTTATTGTGTCAAGTTTCAAAGAGCTAGCACAAACCGTGTTTGATTTAGAGTTCCAAATACATGTATCCCTATAGGAGAAAACAGAGTGAAACCTCAAAATGAAACCGGTTACTGCCAACGAACGGTTTAACTTAGAAGAACGAAATTTTTCGAGCCAAGTGGGATTGGTGTTCTGACCATTACCTGAAAGTTTCATCAAGATTGGGTGAAGAAGTGTGTGCTGAGATTTCAGGCAACTCGTAGTTTTTTGGAAGCTTGGCAGGCCCTTTCCATGAAAGTGATTATCGCCAGTCTCTGCTTAGGGCTACATCAACAGCAAACAAACCATAGAGATAGAACTTGAAACTGCTTTATTGTGTCAAGTTTCAAAGAGCTAGCACAAACCGTGTTTGATTTAGAGTTCCAAATACATGTATCCCTATAGGAGAAAACAGAGTGAAACCTCAAAATGAAACCGGTTACTGCCAACGAACGGTTTAACCTAGAAGAACGAAATTTGGCGAGCCAAGTTGGATTGGTGTACTGATCATTACCTGAAAGTTTCATCAAGATTGGGTGAAAAAGTGTTTGCTGAGATTTTAGGCAACTCGTAGTTTTTTGGAAGCTTGGCAGGCCCTTTCCATGCAAGTGATTCTCTCCAGTCTCTGCTTAGGGATACATCAACAGCAAACAAACCATAGAGAGAGAACTTGAAACTGCTTTATTGTGTCAAGTTTCAAAGAGCTAGCACAAACAGTGTTTGATTTAGAGTTCCAAATACATGTATCCCTATAGGAGAAAACAGAGTGAAACCTCAAAATGAAACCGGTTACTGCCAACGAACGGTTTAACCTAGAAGAACGAAATTTGGCGAGCCAAGTGGGACTGGTGTACTGATCATTACCTGAAAGTTTCATCAAGATTGGGTGAAATAGTGTGTGCTGAGATTTCTGGCAACTCGTAGTTTTTTGGAAGCTTGGCAGGCCCTTTCCATGAAAGTGATTCTCACCAGTCTCTGCTTAGGGCTACATCAACAGCAAACAAACAATAGAGATAGAACTTGAAACTGCTTTATTGTGTCAAGTTTCAAAGGGCTAGCACAAACCGTGTTTGATTTAGAGTTCCAAATACATGTATCCCTATAGGAGAAAACAGAGTGAAACCCCAAAATGAAACCGGTTACTGCCAATGAACGGTTTAACCTAGAAGAACGAAATTTGGTGAGCCAAGTGGGATTGGTGTACTGATCATTTCCTGAAAGTATCATCAAGATTGGGTGAAACAGTGTTTGCTGAGATTTCAGGAAACTCGTAGTTTTTTGGAAGCTTGGCAGGTCCTTTCCATGAAAGTGATTCTCGCCAGTCTGTTCTTAGGGCTACATCAACAGCAAACAAACCATAGAGATAGAACTTGAAACTGTTTTATTGTGTCAAGTTTCAAAGAGCTAGCACAAACCGTGTTTGATTTAGAGTTCCAAATACATGTATCCCTATAGGAGAAAACAGAGTGAAACCTCAAAATGAAACCGGTTACTGCCAACGAACGGTTTAACCTAGAAGAACGAAATTTGGCGAGCCAAGTGGGATTGGTGTACTGATCATTACCTGAAAGTTTCATCAAGATTGGGTGAAAAAGTGTTTGCTGATATTTCAGGCAACTCGTAGTTTTTTGGAAGCTTGGCAGGCCCTTTCCATTCAAGTGATTCTCGCCAGTCTCTGCTTAGGGCTACATCAACAGCAAACAAACCATAGAGAGAGAACTTGAAACTGCTTTATTGTGTAAAGTTTCAAAGAGCTAGCACAAACCGTGTTTGATTTAGAGTTCCAAATACATGTGTCCCAATAGGAGAAAACAGAGTGAAACCTCAAAATGAAACCGGTTACTGCCAACGAACGGTTTAACCTAGAAGAACGAAATTTGGCGAACCAAGTGGGATTGGTGTACTGATAATTACCTGAAAGTATCATCAAGATTGGGTGAAAAAATGTTGGCTGAGATATCAGGCAACTCGTAGTTTTTTGGAAGCTTGTCAGGTTCTTTCCATGAAAGTGATTCTCGCCAGTCTCTGCTTAGGGCTACATCAACAGCAAACAAACCATAGAGATAGAACTTGAAACTGCTTTATTGTGTCAAGTTTCAAAGAGCTAGCACAAACCGTGTTTGATTTAGAGTTCCAAATACATGTATCCCTATAGGAGAAAACAGAGTGAAACCTCAAAATGAAACCGGTTACTGCCAACGAACGGTTTAACCTAGAAGAACGAAATTTGGCGAGCCAAGTGGGATTGGTGTACTGATCATTACCTGAAAGTTTCATCAAGTTTGGGTGAAAAAGTGTTTGCTGAGATTTCAGGCAACTCGTAGTTTTTTGGAAGCTTGGCAGGCCCTTTCCATGCAAGTGATTCTCTCCAGTCTCTGCTTAGGGATACATCAACAGCAAACAAACCATAGAGAGAGAACTTGAAACTGCTTTATTGTGTCAAGTTTCAAAGAGCTAGCACAAACCGTGTTTGATTTAGAGTTCCAAATACATGTATCCCTATAGGAGAAAACAGAGTGAAACCTCAAAATGAAACCGGTTACTGCCAACGAACGGTTTAACCTAGAAGAAGGAAATTTGGCGAGCCAAGTGGGACTGGTGTACTGATCATTACCTGAAAGTATCATCAAGATTGGGTGAAAAAGTGTTTTCTGAGATTTCAGACAACTCGTAGTTTTTTGGAAGCTTGGCAGGCCCTTTCCATGAAAGTGATTCTCGCCAGTCTCTGCTTAGGGCTACATCAACAGCAAACAAACCATAGAGAGAGAACTTGAAACTGCTTTATTGTGTCAAGTTTCAAAGAGCTAGCACAAACCGTGTTTGATTTAGAGTTCCAAATACATGTATCCCTATAGGAGAAAACAGAGTGAAACCCCAAAATGAAACCGGTTACTGCCAACGAACGGTTTAACCTAGAAGAACTAAATTTGGCGAGCCAAGTGGGATTGGTGTACTGATCATTACCTGAAAGTTTCATCAAGATTGGGTGAAAAAGTGTGTGCTGAGATTTCAGGCAACTCGTAGTTTTTTGGAAGCTTGGCAGGCCCTTTCCATGAAAGTGATTCTCGCCAGTCTCTGCTTAGGGCTACATCAACAGCAAACAAACCATAGAGATAGAAAGTGAAACTGCTTTATTGTGTCAAGTTTCAAAGAGCTAGCACAAACCGTGTTTGATTTAGAGTTCCAAATACATGTATCCCTATAGGAGAAAACAGAGTGAAACCTCAAAATGAAACCGGTTACTGCCAATGAACGCTTTAACCTAGAAGAACGAAATTTGGCGAGCCAAGTGGGATTGGTGTACTGATCATTACCTGAAAGTTTCATCAAGATTGGGTGAAATAGTGTGTGCTGAGATTTCTGGCAACTCGTAGTTTTTTGGAAGCTTGGCAGGCCCTTTCTATGAAAGTGATTCTCGCCAGTCTCTGCTTAGGGCTACATCAACAGCAAACAAACCATAGAGAGAGAACTTGAAACTGCTTTATTGTGTCAAGTTTCAAAGAGCTAGCACAAACCGTGTTTGATTTAGAGTTCCAAATACATGTATCCCTATAGGAGAAAACAGAGTGAAACCCCAAAATGAAACCGGTTACTGCCAACGAACGGTTTAACCTAGAAGAACGAAATTTGGTGAGCCAATTGGGATTGGAGTACTGATCATTTCCTGAAAGTATCATCAAGATTGGGTGAAACAGTGTTTGCTGAGATTTCAGGAAACTCGTAGTTTTTTGGAAGCTTGGCAGGCCCTTTCCATGAAATTGATTCTCGCCAGTCTGTTCTTAGGGCTACATCAACAGCAAACAAACCATAGAGATAGAACTTGAAACTGTTTTATTGTGTCAAGTTTCAAAGAGCTAGCACAAACAGTGTTTGATTTAGAGTTCCAAATACATGTATCTCTATAGGAGAAAACAGAGTGAAACCTCAAAATGAAACCGGTGACTGCCAACGAACGATTTAACCTAGAAGAACGAAGTTTGGCGAGCCAAGTGGTATTGGTGTACTGATCATTACCTGAAAGTTTCATCAAGATTGGGTGAAAAAGTGTGTGCTGAGATTTCAGGCAACTCGTAGTTTTTTGGAAGCTTGGCAGGCCCTTTCTATGAAAGTGATTCTCGCCAGTCTCTGCTTAGGGCTACATCAACAGCAAACAAACCATAGAGATAGAACTTGAAACTGCTTTATTGTGTCAAATTTCAAAGAGCTAGAACAAACCGTGTTTGATTTAGAGTTCCAAATACATGTATCCCTATAGGAGAAAACAGAGTGAAACCTCAAAATGAAACCGGTTACTGCCAACGAACGGTTTAACCTAGAAGAACGAAATTTGGCGAGCCAAGTGGGATTGGTGTACTGATCATTACCTGAAAGTATCATCAAGATTAGGTGAAAAAGTGTTTTCTGAGATTTCAGGCAACTCGTAGTTTTTTGGAAGCTTGGCAGGCCCTTTCCATGAAAGTGATTCTCGCCAGTCTCAGCTTAGGGGTACATCAACAGCAAACTAACCATAGAGACAGAACTTGAAACTGCTTTATTGTGTCAAGTTTCAAAGAGCGAGCCCAAACTGTGTTTGATTTACAGTTCCAAATACATGTATCCCTATTCGAGAAAACAGAGTGAAACCTCAAAATGTAACCGGTTACTGCCAACGAACGGTTTAACCTAGAAGAACGAAATTTGGCGAGTCAAGTGGGATTGGTGTACTGATCATTACCTGAAAGTTTCATCAAGATTGGGTGAAAAAGTGTTTGCTGAGATTTCAGGCAACTCGTAGTTTTTTGGAAGCTTGGCAGGCCCTTTCCATGAAAGTGATTCTCGCCAGTCTCTGATTAGGGCTACATCAACAGCAAACAAACCATAGAGAGAGAACTTGAAACTGCTTTATTGTGTCAAGTTTCAAAGAGCTAGCACAAACCGTGTTTGATTTAGAGTTCCAAATACATGTATCCCTATAGGAGAAAACAGAGTGAAACCTCAAAATGAAACCGGTTACTGCCAACGAACGGTTTAACTTAGAAGAACGAAATTTGGCGAGCCAAGTGGGATTGGTGTACTGACCATTACCTGAAAGTTTCATCAAGATTGGGTGAAGAAGTGTGTGCTGAGATTTCAGGCAACTTGTAGTTTTTTGGAAGCTTGGCAGGCCCTTTCCATGAAAGTGATTCTCGCCAGTCTCTGCTTAGGGCTACATCAACAGCAAACAAACCATAGAGATAGAACTTGAAACTGCTTTATTGTGTCAAGTTTCAAAGAGCTAGCACAAACCGTGTTTGATTTAGAGTTCCAAATACATGTATCCCTATAGGAGAAAACAGAGTGAAACCTCAAAATGAAACCGGTTACTGCCAACGAACGGTTTAACCTAGAAGAACGAAATTTGGCGAGCCAAGTGGGATTGGTGTACTGATCATTACCTGAAAGTTTCATCAAGATTGGGTGAAAAAGTGTTTGCTGAGATTTTAGGCAACTCGTAGTTTTTTGGAAGCTTGGCAGGCCCTTTCCATGCAAGTGATTCTCTCCAGTCTCTACTTAGGGATACATCAACAGCAAACAAACCATAGAGAGAGAACTTGAAACTGCTTTATTGTGTCAAGTTTCAAAGAGCTAACACAAACCGTGTTTGATTTAGAGTTCCAAATACATGTATCCCTATAGGAGAAAACAGAGTGAAACCTCAAAATGAAACCGGTTACTGCCAACGAACGGTTTAACCTAGAAGAACGAAATTTGGCGAGCCAAGTGGGACTGGTGTACTGATCATTACCTGAAAGTTTCATCAAGATTGGGTGAAATAGTGTGTGCTGAGATTTCTGGCAACTCGTAGTTTTTTGGAAGCTTGGCAGGCCCTTTTCATGAAAGTGATTCTCACCAGTCTCTGCTTAGGGCTACATCAACAGCAAACAAACAATAGAGATAGAACTTGAAACTGCTTTATTGTGTCAAGTTTCAAAGGGCTAGCACAAACCGTGTTTGATTTAGAGTTCCAAATACATGTATCCCTATAGGAGAAAACAGAGTGAAACCCCAAAATGAAACCGGTTACTGCCAATGAACGGTTTAAACTAGAAGAACGAAATTTGGTGAGCCAAGTGGGATTGGTGTACTGATCATTTCCTGAAAGTATCATCAAGATTGGGTGAAACAGTGTTTGCTGAGATTTCAGGAAACTCGTAGTTTTTTGGAAGCTTGGCAGGCCCTTTCCATGAAAGTGATTCTCGCCAGTCTGTTCTTAGGGCTACATCAACAGCAAACAAACCATAGAGATAGAACTTGAAACTGTTTTATTGTGTCAAGTTTCAAAGAGCTAGCACAAACCGTGTTTGATTTAGAGTTCCAAATACATGTATCCCTATAGGAGAAAACAGAGTGAAACCTCAAAATGAAACCGGTTACTGCCAACGAACAGTTTAACCTAGAAGAACGAAATTTGGCGAGCCAAGTGGGATTGGTGTACTGATCATTACCTGAAAGTTTCATCAAGATTGGGTGAAAAAGTGTGTGCTGAGATTTCAGGCAACTCGTAGTTTTTTGGAAGCTTGGCAGGCCCTTTCTATGAAAGTGATTCTCGACAGTCTCTGCTTAGGGCTACATCAACAGCAAACAAACCATAGAGATAGAACTTGAAACTGCTTTATTGTGTCAAATTTCAAAGAGCTAGAACAAACCGTGTTTGATTTAGAGTTCCAAATACATGTATCCCTATAGGAGAAAACACAGTGAAACCTCAAAATGAAACCGGTTACTGCCAACGAACGGTTTAAACTAGAAGAACAAAATTTGGCGAGCCAAGTGGGATTGTTGTGTTGATCATTACCTGAAAGTTTCATCAAGATTGGGTGAAAAAGTGTGTGCTGAGATTTCAGGCAACTCGTAGTTTTTTGGAAGCTTGGCAGGCCCTTTCCATGAAAGTGATTCTCGCCAGTCTCTACTTAGGGCTACATCAACAGCAAACAAACCATAGAGATAGAACTTGAAACTGCTTTATTGTGTCAAGTTTCAAAGAGCTAGCACAAACCGTGTTTGATTTAGAGTTCCAAATACATGTATACCTATAGGAGAAAACAGAGTGAAACCTCAAAATGAAACCGGTTACTGCCAACGAACGGTTTAACCTAGAAGAACGAAATTTGGCGAGCCAAGTGGGATTGGTGTACTGATCATTACCTGAAAGTTTCATCAAGATTGGGTGAAAAAGTGTTTGCTGATATTTCAGGCAACTCATAGTTTTTTGGAAGCTTGGCAGGCCCTTTCCATTCAAGTGATTCTCGCCAGTCTCTGCTTAGGGCTACATCAACAGCAAACAAACCATAGAGAGAGAACTTGAAACTGCTTTATTGTGTAAAGTTTCAAAGAGCTAGCACAAACCGTGTTTGATTTAGAGTTCCAAATACATGTATCCCTATAGGAGAAAACAGAGTGAAACCCCAAAATGAAACCGGTTACTGCCAACGAACGGTTTAACCTAGAAGAACGAAATTTGGTGAGCCAATTGGGATTGGAGTACTGATCATTTCCTGAAAGTATCATCAAGATTGGGTGAAACAGTGTTTGCTGAGATTTCAGGAAACTCGTAGTTTTTTGGAAGCTTGGCAGGCCCTTTCCATGAAATTGATTCTCGCCAGTCTGTTCTTAGGGCTACATCAACAGCAAACAAACCATAGAGATAGAACTTGAAACTGTTTTATTGTGTCAAGTTTCAAAGAGCTAGCACAAACAGTGTTTGATTTAGAGTTCCAAATACATGTATCTCTATAGGAGAAAACAGAGTGAAACCTCAAAATGAAACCGGTGACTGCCAACGAACGATTTAACCTAGAAGAACGAAGTTTGGCGAGCCAAGTGGTATTGGTGTACTGATCATTACCTGAAAGTTTCATCAAGATTGGGTGAAAAAGTGTGTGCTGAGATTTCAGGCAACTCGTAGTTTTTTGGAAGCTTGGCAGGCCCTTTCTATGAAAGTGATTCTCGCCAGTCTCTGCTTAGGGCTACATCAACAGCAAACAAACCATAGAGATAGAACTTGAAACTGCTTTATTGTGTCAAATTTCAAAGAGCTAGAACAAACCGTGTTTGATTTAGAGTTCCAAATACATGTATCCCTATAGGAGAAAACAGAGTGAAACCTCAAAATGAAACCGGTTACTGCCAACGAACGGTTTAACCTAGAAGAACGAAATTTGGCGAGCCAAGTGGGATTGGTGTACTGATCATTACCTGAAAGTATCATCAAGATTAGGTGAAAAAGTGTTTTCTGAGATTTCAGGCAACTCGTAGTTTTTTGGAAGCTTGGCAGGCCCTTTCCATGAAAGTGATTCTCGCCAGTCTCAGCTTAGGGGTACATCAACAGCAAACTAACCATAGAGACAGAACTTGAAACTGCTTTATTGTGTCAAGTTTCAAAGAGCGAGCCCAAACTGTGTTTGATTTACAGTTCCAAATACATGTATCCCTATTCGAGAAAACAGAGTGAAACCTCAAAATGTAACCGGTTACTGCCAACGAACGGTTTAACCTAGAAGAACGAAATTTGGCGAGTCAAGTGGGATTGGTGTACTGATCATTACCTGAAAGTTTCATCAAGATTGGGTGAAAAAGTGTTTGCTGAGATTTCAGGCAACTCGTAGTTTTTTGGAAGCTTGGCAGGCCCTTTCCATGAAAGTGATTCTCGCCAGTCTCTGATTAGGGCTACATCAACAGCAAACAAACCATAGAGAGAGAACTTGAAACTGCTTTATTGTGTCAAGTTTCAAAGAGCTAGCACAAACCGTGTTTGATTTAGAGTTCCAAATACATGTATCCCTATAGGAGAAAACAGAGTGAAACCTCAAAATGAAACCGGTTACTGCCAACGAACGGTTTAACTTAGAAGAACGAAATTTGGCGAGCCAAGTGGGATTGGTGTACTGACCATTACCTGAAAGTTTCATCAAGATTGGGTGAAGAAGTGTGTGCTGAGATTTCAGGCAACTTGTAGTTTTTTGGAAGCTTGGCAGGCCCTTTCCATGAAAGTGATTCTCGCCAGTCTCTGCTTAGGGCTACATCAACAGCAAACAAACCATAGAGATAGAACTTGAAACTGCTTTATTGTGTCAAGTTTCAAAGAGCTAGCACAAACCGTGTTTGATTTAGAGTTCCAAATACATGTATCCCTATAGGAGAAAACAGAGTGAAACCTCAAAATGAAACCGGTTACTGCCAACGAACGGTTTAACCTAGAAGAACGAAATTTGGCGAGCCAAGTGGGATTGGTGTACTGATCATTACCTGAAAGTTTCATCAAGATTGGGTGAAAAAGTGTTTGCTGAGATTTTAGGCAACTCGTAGTTTTTTGGAAGCTTGGCAGGCCCTTTCCATGCAAGTGATTCTCTCCAGTCTCTACTTAGGGATACATCAACAGCAAACAAACCATAGAGAGAGAACTTGAAACTGCTTTATTGTGTCAAGTTTCAAAGAGCTAACACAAACCGTGTTTGATTTAGAGTTCCAAATACATGTATCCCTATAGGAGAAAACAGAGTGAAACCTCAAATGAAACCGGTTACTGCCAACGAACGGTTTAACCTAGAAGAACGAAATTTGGCGAGCCAAGTGGGACTGGTGTACTGATCATTACCTGAAAGTTTCATCAAGATTGGGTGAAATAGTGTGTGCTGAGATTTCTGGCAACTCGTAGTTTTTTGGAAGCTTGGCAGGCCCTTTTCATGAAAGTGATTCTCACCAGTCTCTGCTTAGGGCTACATCAACAGCAAACAAACAATAGAGATAGAACTTGAAACTGCTTTATTGTGTCAAGTTTCAAAGGGCTAGCACAAACCGTGTTTGATTTAGAGTTCCAAATACATGTATCCCTATAGGAGAAAACAGAGTGAAACCCCAAAATGAAACCGGTTACTGCCAATGAACGGTTTAAACTAGAAGAACGAAATTTGGTGAGCCAAGTGGGATTGGTGTACTGATCATTTCCTGAAAGTATCATCAAGATTGGGTGAAACAGTGTTTGCTGAGATTTCAGGAAACTCGTAGTTTTTTGGAAGCTTGGCAGGCCCTTTCCATGAAAGTGATTCTCGCCAGTCTGTTCTTAGGGCTACATCAACAGCAAACAAACCATAGAGATAGAACTTGAAACTGTTTTATTGTGTCAAGTTTCAAAGAGCTAGCACAAACCGTGTTTGATTTAGAGTTCCAAATACATGTATCCCTATAGGAGAAAACAGAGTGAAACCTCAAAATGAAACCGGTTACTGCCAACGAACAGTTTAACCTAGAAGAACGAAATTTGGCGAGCCAAGTGGGATTGGTGTACTGATCATTACCTGAAAGTTTCATCAAGATTGGGTGAAAAAGTGTGTGCTGAGATTTCAGGCAACTCGTAGTTTTTTGGAAGCTTGGCAGGCCCTTTCTATGAAAGTGATTCTCGACAGTCTCTGCTTAGGGCTACATCAACAGCAAACAAACCATAGAGATAGAACTTGAAACTGCTTTATTGTGTCAAATTTCAAAGAGCTAGAACAAACCGTGTTTGATTTAGAGTTCCAAATACATGTATCCCTATAGGAGAAAACACAGTGAAACCTCAAAATGAAACCGGTTACTGCCAACGAACGGTTTAAACTAGAAGAACAAAATTTGGCGAGCCAAGTGGGATTGTTGTGTTGATCATTACCTGAAAGTTTCATCAAGATTGGGTGAAAAAGTGTGTGCTGAGATTTCAGGCAACTCGTAGTTTTTTGGAAGCTTGGCAGGCCCTTTCCATGAAAGTGATTCTCGCCAGTCTCTACTTAGGGCTACATCAACAGCAAACAAACCATAGAGATAGAACTTGAAACTGCTTTATTGTGTCAAGTTTCAAAGAGCTAGCACAAACCGTGTTTGATTTAGAGTTCCAAATACATGTATACCTATAGGAGAAAACAGAGTGAAACCTCAAAATGAAACCGGTTACTGCCAACGAACGGTTTAACCTAGAAGAACGAAATTTGGCGAGCCAAGTGGGATTGGTGTACTGATCATTACCTGAAAGTTTCATCAAGATTGGGTGAAAAAGTGTTTGCTGATATTTCAGGCAACTCATAGTTTTTTGGAAGCTTGGCAGGCCCTTTCCATTCAAGTGATTCTCGCCAGTCTCTGCTTAGGGCTACATCAACAGCAAACAAACCATAGAGAGAGAACTTGAAACTGCTTTATTGTGTAAAGTTTCAAAGAGCTAGCACAAACCGTGTTTGATTTAGAGTTCCAAATGCATGTGTCCCAATAGGAGAAAACAGAGTGAAACCTCAAAATGAAACCGGTTACTGCCAACGAACGGTTTAACCTAGAAGAACGAAATTTGGCGAACCAAGTGGGATTGGTGTACTGATCATTACCTGAAAGTATCATCAAGATTGGGTGAAAAAGTGTTTGCTGAGATTTCAGGCAACTCGTAGTTTTTTGGAAGCTTGTCAGGTTCTTTCCATGAAAGTGATTCTCGCCAGTCTCTGCTTAGGGCTACATCAACAGCAAACAAACCATAGAGATAGAACTTGAAACTGCTTTATTGTTTCAAGTTTCAAAGAGCTAGCACAAACCGTGTTTGATTTAGAGTTCCAAATACATGTATCCCTATAGGAGAAAACAGAGTGAAACCTCAAAATGAAACCGGTTACTGCCAACGAACGGTTTAACCTAGAAGAACGAAATTTGGCGAGCCAAGTGGGATTGGTGTACTGATCATTACCTGAAAGTTTCATCAAGTTTGGGTGAAAAAGTGTTTGCTGAGATTTCAGGCAACTCGTAGTTTTTTGGAAGCTTGGCAGGCCCTTTCCATGCAAGTGATTCTCTCCAGTCTCTGCTTAGGGATACATCAACAGCAAACAAACCATAGAGAGAGAACTTGAAACTGCTTTATTGTGTCAAGTTTCAAAGAGCTAGCACAAACCGTGTTTGATTTAGAGTTCCAAATACATGTATCCCTATAGGAGAAAACAGAGTGAAACCTCAAAATGAAACCGGTTACTGCCAACGAACGGTTTAACCTAGAAGAAGGAAATTTGGCGAGCCAAGTGGGACTGGTGTACTGATCATTACCTGAAAGTATTATCAAGATTGGGTGAAAAAGTGTTTTCTGAGATTTCAGAAAACTCGTAGTTTTTTGGAAGTTTGGCAGGCCCTTTCCATGAAAGTGATTCTCGCCAGTCTCTGCTTAGGGCTACATCAACAGCAAACAAACCATAGAGATAGAACTTGAAACTGCTTTATTGTGTCAAGTTTCAAAGAGCTAGCATAAACCGTGTTTGATTTAGAGTTCCAAATACATGTATCCCTATAGGAGAAAACAGAGTGAAACCCCAAAATGAAACCGGTTACTGCCAACGAACGGTTTAACCTAGAAGAACTAAATTTTGCGAGCCAAGTGGGATTGGTGTACTGATCATTACCTGAAAGTTTCATCAAGATTGGGTGAAAAAGTGTGTGCTGAGATTTCAGGCAACTCGTAGTTTTTTGGAAGCTTGGCAGGCCTTTCCATGAAAGTGATTCTCGCCAGTCTCTGCTTAGGGCTACATCAACAGCAAACAAACCATAGAGATAGAAAGTGAAACTGCTTTATTGTGTCAAGTTTCAAAGAGCTAGCACAAACCGTGTTTGATTTAGAGTTCCAAATACATGTATATCTATAGGAGAAAAAAGAGTGAAACCTCAAAATGAAACCGGTTACTGCCAACGAACGGTTTAACCTAGAAGAATGAAATTTGGCGAGCCAAGTGGGAATGGTGTACTGATCATTACCTGAAAGTTTCATCAAGATTGGGTCAAAAAGTGTGTGCTGAGATTTCAGACAACTCATAGTTTTTTGGAAGCTTGGCAGGCCCTTTCCATGAAAGTGATTCTCGCCAGTCTCTGCTTAGGGCTACATCAACAGCAAACAAACCATAGAGATAGAACTTGAAACTGCTTTATTGTGTCAAGTTTCAAAGAGCTAGCACAAACCGTGTTTGATTTAGAGTTCCAAATACATGTATCCCTATAGGAGAAAACAGAGTGAAACCTCAAAATGAAACCGGTTACTGCCAACGAACGCTTTAACCTAGAAGAACGAAATTTGGCGAGCCAAGTGTGATTGGTGTACTGATAATTACCTGAAAGTTTCATCAAGATTGGGTGAAATAGTGTGTGCTGAGATTTCTGGCAACTCGTAGTTTTTTGGAAGCTTCGCAGGCCCTTTCTATGAATGTGATTCTCGCCAGTCTCTGCTTAGGGCTACATCAACAGCAAACAAACCATAGAGAGAGAACTTGAAACTGCTTTATTGTGTCAAGTTTCAAAGAGCTAGCACAAACCGTGTTTGATTTAGAGTTCCAAATACATGTATCCCAATAGGAGAAAACAGAGTGAAACCCCAAAATGAAACCGGTTACTGCCAACGAACGGTTTAACCTAGAAGAACAAAATTTGGTGAGCCAATTGGGATTGGAGTACTGATCATTTCCTGAAAGTATCATCAAGATTGGGTGAAACAGTGTTTGCTGAGATTTCAGGAAACTCGTAGTTTCTTGGAAGCTTGGCAGGCCGTTTCCATGAAATTGATTCTCGCCAGTCTGTTCTTAGGGCTACATCAACAGCAAACAAACCATAGAGATAGAACTTGAAACTGTTTTATTGTGTCAAGTTTCAAAGAGCTAGCACAAACAGTGTTTGATTTAGAGTTCCAAATACATGTATCTCTATAGGAGAAAACAGAGTGAAACCTCAAAATGAAACCGGTGACTGCCAACGAACGGTTTAACCTAGAAGAACGAAGTTTGGCGAGCCAAGTGGTATTGGTGTACTGATCATTACCTGAAAGTTTCATCAAGATTGGGTGAAAAAGTGTGTGCTGAGATTTCAGGCAACTCGTAGTTTTTTGGAAGCTTGGCAGGCCCTTTCGATGAAAGTGATTCTCGCCAGTCTCTGCTTAGGGCTACATCAACAGCAAACAAACCATAGAGATAGAACTTGAAACTGCTTTATTGTGTCAAATTTCAAAGAGCTAGAACAAACCGTGTTTGATTTAGAGTTCCAAATACATGTATCCCTATAGGAGAAAACAGAGTGAAACCTCAAAATGAAACCGGTTACTGCCAACGAACGGTTTAAACTAGAAGAACGAAATTTGGCGAGCCAAGTGGGATTGGTGTGTTGATCATTACCTGAAAGTTTCATCAAGATTGGGTGAAAAAGTGTGTGCTGAGATTTCAGGCAACTCGTAGTTTTTTGGAAGCTTGGCAGGCCCTTTCCATGAAAGTGATTCTCGCCAGTCTCTGCTTAGGGCTACATCAACAGCAAAGAAACCATAGAGATAGAACTTGAAACTGCTTTATTGTGTCAAGTTTCAAAGAGCTAGCACAAACCGTGTTTGATTTAGAGTTCCAAATACATGTATCCCTATAGGAGAAAACAGAGTGAAACCTCAAAATGAAACCGGTTACTGCCAATGAACGCTTTAACCTAGAAGAACGAAATTTGGCGAGCCAAGTGGGATTGGTGTACTGATCATTACCTGAAAGTTTCATCAAGATTGGGTGAAATAGTGTGTGCTGAGATTTCTGGGAACTCGTAGTTTTTTGGAAGCTTGGCAGGCCCTTTCAATGAAAGTGATTCTCGCCAGTCTCTGCTTAGGGCTACATCAACAGCAAACAAACCATAGAGATAGAACTTGAAACTGCTTTATTCTGTCAAATTTCAAAGAGCTAGCACAAACCGTGTTTGATTTAGAGTTCCAAATACATGTATCCCTATAGGAGAAAACAGAGTGAAACCTCAAAATGAAACCGGTTACTGCCAACGAACGGTTTAACCTAGAAGAATGAAATTTGGCGAGCCAAGTGGGATTGGTGTACTGATCATTACCTGAAAGTTTCATCAAGATTGGGTGAAAAAGTGTGTGCTGAGATTTCAGGCAACTCGTAGTTTTTTGGAAGCTTGGCAGGCCCTTTCGATGAAAGTGATTCTCGCCAGTCTCTGCTTAGGGCTACATCAACAGCAAACAAACCATAGAGATAGAACTTGAAACTGCTTTATTCTGTCAAATTTCAAAGAGCTAGCACAAACCGTGTTTGATTTAGAGTTCCAAATACATGTATCCTATAGGAGAAAACAGAGTGAAACCTCAAAATGAAACCGGTTACTGCCAACGAACGGTTTAACCTAGAAGAATGAAATTTGGCGAGCCAAGTGGGATTGGTGTACTGATCATTACCTGAAAGTTTCATCAAGATTGGGTTACAAAGTGTGTGCTGAGATTTCAGGCAACTCGTAGTTTTTTGGAAGCTTGGCAGGCCCTTTCCATGAAAGTGATTCTCGCCAGTCTCTGCTTAGGGCTACATCAACAGCAAACAAACCATAGAGAGAGAACTTGAAACTGCTTTATTGTGTCAAGTTTCAAAGAGCTAACACAAACCGTGTTTGATTTAGAGTTCCGAATACATGTATCCCTATAGGAGAAAACAGAGTGAAACCTCAAAATGAAACCGGTTACTGCCAACGAACGGTTTAACCTAGAAGAAGGAAATTTGGCGAGCCAAGTGGGACTGGTGTACTGATCATTACCTGAAAGTATCATCAAGATTGGGTGAAAAAGTGTTTTCTGAGATTTCAGACAACTCGTAGTTTTTTGGAAGCTTGGCAGGCCCTTTCCATGAAAGTGATTCTCGCCAGTCTCTGCTTAGGGCTACATCAACAGCAAACAAACCATAGAGATAGAACATGAAACTGCTTTATTGTGTCAAGTTTCAAAGAGCTAGCACAAACCGTGTTTGATTTAGAGTTCCAAATACATGTATCCCTATAGGAGAAAACAGAGTGAAACCCCAAAATGAAACCGGTTACTGCCAACGAACGGTTTAACCTAGAAGAACGAAATTTGGCGAGCCAAGTGGGATTGGTGTACTGATCATTACCTGAAAGTTTCATCAAGATTGGGTGAAAAAGTGTGTGCTGAGATTTCAGGCAACTCGTAGTTTTTTGGAAGCTTGGCAGGCCCTTTCCATGAAAGTGATTCTCGCCAGTCTCTGCTTAGGGCTACATCAACAGCAAACAAACCATATAGATAGAAAGTGAAACTTCTTTATTGTGTCAAGTTTCAAAGAGCTAGCACAAACCGTGTTTGATTTAGAGTTCCAAATACATGTATCCCTATAGGAGAAAAAAGAGTTAAACCTCAAAATGAAACCGGTTACTGCCAACGAACGGTTTAACCTAGAAGAATAAAATTTTGCGAGCCAAGTGGGAATGGTGTACTGATCATTACCTGAAAGTTTCATCAAGATTGGGTCAAAAAGTGTGTGCTAAGATTTTAGGCAACTCATAGTTTTTTGGAAGCTTGGCAGGCCCTTTCCATGAAAGTGATTCTCGCCAGTCTCTGCTTAGGGCTACATCAACAGCAAACAAACCATAGAGATAGAACTTGAAACTGCTTTATTGTGTCAAGTTTCAAAGAGCTAGCACAAACCGTGTTTGATTTAGAGTTCCAAATACATGTATCCCTATAGGAGAAAACAGAGTGAAACCCCAAAATGAAACCGGTTACTGCCAACGAACGGTTTAACCTAGAAGAACGAAATTTGGTGAGCCAAGTGGGATTGGAGTACTGATCATTTCCTGAAAGTATCATCAAGATTGGGTGAAACAGTGTTTGCTGAGATTTCAGGAAACTCGTAGTTTTTTGGAAGCTTGGCAGGCCCTTTCCATGAAAGTGATTCTCGCCAGTCTGTTCTTAGGGCTACATCAACAGCAAACAAACCATAGAGATAGAACTTGAAACTGCTTTATTTTGTCAAATTTCAAAGAGCTAGCACAAACCGTGTTTGATTTAGAGTTCCAAATACATGTATCCCTATAGGAGAAAACAGAGTGAAACCTCAAAATGAAACCGGTTACTGCCAACGAACGGTTTAACCTAGAAGAATAAAATTTGGCGAGCCAAGTGGGATTGGTGTACTGATCATTACCTGAAAGTTTCATCAAGATTGGGTGAAAAAGTGTGTGCTGAGATTTCAGGCAACTCGTAGTTTTTTGGAAGCTTGGCAGGCCCTTTCCATGAAAGTGATTCTCGCCAGTCTCTGCTTAGGGCTACATCAACAGCAAACAAACCATAGAGATAGAACTTGAAAGTGCTTTATTGTGTCAAGTTTCAAAGAGCTAGCACAAACCGTGTTTGATTTAGAGTTCCAAATACATGTATCCCTATAGGAGAAAACAGAGTGAAACCTCAAAATGAAACCGGTTACTGCCAACGAACGCTTTAACCTAGAAGAACGAAATTTGGCGAGCCAAGTGGGATTGGTGTACTGATCATTACCTGAAAGTTTCATCAAGATTGGGTGAAATAGTGTGTGCTGAGATTTCTGGCAACTCGTAGTTTTTTGGAAGCTTGGCAGGCCCTTTCCATGAAAGTGATTCTCGCCAGTCTCTGCTTAGGGCTACATCAACAGCAAACAAACCATAGAGATAGAACTTGAAACTGCTTTATTGTGTCAAGTTTCAAAGAGCTAGCATAAACCGTGTTTGATTTAGAGTTCCAAATACATGTATCTCTATAGGAGAAAACTGAGTGAAACCTCAAAATGAAACCGGTTACTGCCAACGAACGGTTTAACCTAGAAGAACAAAATTTTGCGAGCCAAGTGGGATTGGTGTACTGATCATTACCTGAAAGTTTCATCAAGATTGGGTGAAAAAGTGTTTGCTGAGATTTCAGGCAACTCGTAGTTTTTTGGAAGCTTGGCAACCCCTTTCCATGAAAGTGATTCTCGCCAGTCTCTGCTTAGGGCTACATCAACAGCAAACAAACCATAGAGATAGAACTTGAAACTGCTTTATTGTGTCAACTTTCAAAGGGCTAGCACAAACCGTGTTTGATTTAGAGTTCCAAATACATGTATCCCTATAGGAGAAAACAGAGTGAAACCCCAAAATGAAACCGGTTACTGCCAACGAACGGTTTAACCTAGAAGAACGAAATTTGGTGAGCCAAGTGGGATTGGTGTACTGATCATTTCCTGAAAGTATCATCAAGATTGGGTGAAACAGTGTTTGCTGAGATTTCAGGAAACTCGTAGTTTTTTGGAAGCTTGGCAGGCCCTTTCCATGAAAGTGATTCTCGCCAGTCTGTTCTTAGGGCTACATCAACAGCAAACAAACCATAGAGATAGAACTTGAAACTGTTTTATTGTGTCAAGTTTCAAAGAGCTAGCACAAACCGTGTTTGATTTAGAGTTCCAAATACATGTATCCCTATAGGAGAAAACAGAGTGAAACCTCAAAATGAAACCGGTTACTGCCAACGAACAGTTTAACCTAGAAGAACGAAATTTGGCGAGCCAAGTGGGATTGGTGTACTGATCATTACCTAAAAGTTTCATCAAGATTGGGTGAAAAAGTGTGTGCTGAGATTTCTGGCAACTCGTAGTTTTTTGGAAGCTTGGCAGGCCCTTTCTATGAAAGTGATTCTCGCCAGTCTCTGCTTAGGGCTACATCAACAGCAAACAAACCATAGAGATAGAACTTGAAACTGCTTTATTGTGTCAAGTTTCAAAGGGCTAGCACAAACCGTGTTTGATTTAGAGTTCCAAATACATGTATCCCTATAGGAGAAAACAGAGTGAAACCTCAAAATGAAACCGGTTACTGCCAACGAACGGTTTAACCTAGAAGAATGAAATTTGGCGAGCCAAGTGGGATTGGTGTACTGATCATTACCTGAAAGTTTCATCAAGATTGGGTTAAAAAGTGTGTTGAGATTTCAGGCAACTCGTAGTTTTTTGGAAGCTTGGCAGGCCCTTTCCATGAAAGTGATTCTCGCCAGTCTCTGCTTAGGGCTACATCAACAGCAAACAAACCATCGAGATAGAACTTGAAACTGCTTTATTGTGTCAAGTTTCAAAGAGCTAGCCCAAACCGTGTTTGATTTAGAGTTCCAAATACATGTATCCCTATAGGAGAAAACAGAGTGAAACCTCAAAATGAAACCAGTTACTGCCAACGAACGGTTTAACATAGAAGAATGAAATTTGGCGAGCCAAGTGGGATTGGTGTACTGATCATTACCTGAAAGTTTCATCAAGATTGGGTTAAAAAGTGTGTGCTGAGATTTCAGGCAACTCGTAGTTTTTTGGAAGCTTGGCTTGCCCTTTCCATGAAAGTGATTCTCGCCAGTCTCTGCTTAGGGCTACATCAACAGCAAACAAACCATAGAGATAGAACTTGAAACTGCTTTATTGTGTCAAGTTTCAAAGAGCTAGCACAAACCGTGTTTGATTTAGAGTTCCAAATACATGTCTCCCTATAAGAGAAAACAGAGTGAAACCTCAAAATGAAACCGGTTACTGCCAACGAACGCTTTAACCTAGAAGAACGAAATTTGGCGAGCCAAGTGGGATTGGTGTACTGATCATTACCTGAAAGTTTCATCAAGATTGGGTGAAAAAGTGTGTGCTTAGATTTCTGGCAACTCGTAGTTTTTTGGAAGCTTGGCAGGCCCTTTCCATGAAAGTGATTCTTGCCAGTCTGTTCTTAGGGCTACATCAACAGCAAACAAACCATAGAGATAGAACTTGAAACTGTTTTATTGTGTCAAGTTTCAAAGAGCTAGCACAAACAGTGTTTGATTTAGAGTTCCAAATACATGTATCACTATAGGAGAAAACAGAGTGAAACCTCCAAATGAAACCGGTGACTGCCAACGAACGGTTTAACCTAGAAGAACGAAGTTTGGCGAGCAAAGTGGTATTGGTGTACTGATCATTACCTGAAAGTTTCATCAAGATTGGGTGAAAAAGTGTGTGCTGAGATTTCAGGAAACTCGTAGTTTTTTGGAAGCTTGGCATGCCTTTTCTATTAAAGTGATTCTCGCCAGTCTCTGCTTAGGGCTACATCAACAGCAAACAAACCATAGAGATAGAACTTGAAACTGCTTTATTCTGTCAAATTTCAAAGAGCTAGCACAAACCGTGTTTGATTTAGAGTTCCAAATACATGTATCCCTATAGGAGAAAAAAGAGTTAAACCTCAAAATGAAACCGGTTACTGCCAACGAACGGTTTAACCTAGAAGAATGAAATTTTGCGAGCCAAGTGGGAATGGTGTACTGATCATTACCTGAAAGTTTCATCAAGATTGGGTCAAAAAGTGTGTGCTGAGATTTTAGGCAACTCATAGTTTTTTGGAAACTTGGCAGGCCCTTTCCATGAAAGTGATTCTCGCCAGTCTCTGCTTAGGGCTACATCAACAGCAAACAAACCATAGAGATAGAACTTGAAACTGCTTTATTGTGTCAAGTTTCAAAGAGCTAGCACAAACCGTGTTTGATTTAGAGTTCCAAATACATGTATCCCTATAGGAGAATTAGAGTGAAACCCCAAAATGAAACCGGTTACTGCCAACGAACGGTTTAACCTAGAAGAACGAAATTTGGTGAGCCAAGTGGGATTGGAGTACTGATCATTTCCTGAAAGTATCATCAAGATTGGGTGAAACAGTGTTTGCTGAGATTTCAGGAAACTCGTAGTTTTTTGGAAGCTTGGCAGGCCCTTTCCATGAAAGTGATTCTCGCCAGTCTGTTCTTAGGGCTACATCAACAGCAAACAAACCATAGAGATAGAACTTGAAACTGTTTTATTGTGTCAAGTTTCAAAGAGCTAGCACAAACCGTGTTTGATTTAGAGTTCCAAATACATGTATCACTATAGGAGAAAACAGAGTGAAACCTCAAAATGAAACCGGTTACTGCCAACGAACAGTTTAACCTAGAAGAACGAAATTTGGCGAGCCAAGTGGGATTGCTGTACTGATCATTACCTGAAAGTTTCATCAAGATTGGGTGAAAAAGTGTGTGCTGAGATTTCTGGCAACTCGTAGTTTTTTGGAAGCTTGGCAGGCCCTTTCTATGAAAGTGATTCTCGCCAGTCTCTGCTTAGGGCTACATCAACAGCAAACAAACCATAGAGATAGAACTTGAAACTGCTTTATTGTGTCAAGTTTCAAAGGGCTAGCACAAACCGTGTTTGATTTAGAGTTCCAAATACATGTATCCCTATAGGAGAAAACAGAGTGAAACCCCAAAATGAAACCGGTTACTGCCAACGAACGGTTTAACCTAGAAGAACGAAATTTGGTGAGCCAAGTGGGATTGGTGTACTGATCATTACCTGAAAGTTTCATCAAGATTGGGTTAAAAAGTGTGTTGAGATTTCAGGCAACTCGTAGTTTTTTGGAAGCTTGGCAGGCCCTTTCCATGAAAGTGATTCTCGCCAGTCTCTGCTTAGGGCTACATCAACAGCAAACAAACCATCGAGATAGAACTTGAAACTGCTTTATTGTGTCAAGTTTCAAAGAGCTAGCACAAACCGTGTTTGATTTAGAGTTCCAAATACATGTATTCCTATAGGAGAAAACAGAGTGAAACCTCAAAATGAAACCGGTTACTGCCAACGAACAGTTTAACCTAGAAGAACGAAATTTGGCGAGCCAAGTGGGATTGGTGTACTGATCATTACCTGAAAGTTTCATCAAGATTGGGTGAAAAAGTGTGTGCTGAGATTTCTGGCAACTCGTAGTTTTTTGGAAGCTTGGCAGGCCCTTTCTATGAAAGTGATTCTCGCCAGTCTCTGCTTAGGGCTACATCAACAGCAAACAAACCATAGAGATAGAACTTGAAACTGCTTTATTGTGTCAAGTTTCAAAGGGCTAGCACAAACCGTGTTTGATTTAGAGTTCCAAATACATGTATCCCTATAGGAGAAAACAGAGTGAAACGTCAAAATGAAACCGGTTACTGCCAACGAACGGTTTAACCTAGAAGAATGAAATTTGGCGAGCCAAGTGGGATTGGTGTACTGATCATTACCTGAAAGTTTCATCAAGATTGGGTTAAAAAGTGTGTTGAGATTTCAGGCAACTCGTAGTTTTTTGGAAGCTTGGCAGGCCCTTTCCATGAAAGTGATTCTCGCCAGTCTCTGCTTAGGGCTACATCAACAGCAAACAAACCATCGAAATAGAACTTGAAACTGCTTTATTGTTTCAAGTTTCAAAGAGCTAGCACAAACCGTGTTTGATTTAGAGTTCCAAATACATGTATTCCTATAGGAGAAAACAGAGTGAAACCTCAAAATGAAACCGGTTACTGCCAACGAACGGTTTAACCTAGAAGAACGAAATTTGGCGAGCCAAGTGGGATTGGTGTACTGATCATTACCTGAAAGTTTCATCAAGATTGGGTGAAAATGTGTGTGCTGAGATTTCAGGCAACTCGTAGTTTTTTGAAAGCTTGGCAGGCCCTTTCCATGAAAGTGATTCTCGCCAGTCTCTGCTTAGGGCTACATCAACAGCAAACAAACCATAGAGATAGAACTTGAAACTGCTTTATTGTGTCAAGTTTCAAAGAGCTAGCACAAACCGTGTTTGATTTAGAGTTCCAAATACATGTATCCCTATAGGAGAAAACAGAGTGCAACATCAAAATGAAACCGGTTACTGCCAACGAACGGTTTAACCTAGAAGAACGAAATTTGGCGAGCCAAGTGGGATTGGTGTACTGATCATTTCCTGAAAGTATCATCAAGATTGGGTGAAACAGTGTTTGCTGAGATTTCAGGAAACTCGTAGTTTTTTGGAAGCTTGGCAGGCCCTTTCCATGAAAGTGATTCTCGCCAGTCTGTTCTTAGGGCTACATCAACAGCAAACAAACAAAAGAGATAGAACTTGAAACTGTTTTATTGTGTCAAGTTTCAAAGAGCTAGCACAAACCGTGTTTGATTTAGAGTTCCAAATACATGTATCCCTATAGGAGAAAACAGAGTGAAACCTCAAAATGAAACCGGTTACTGCCAACGAACGGTTTAACATAGAAGAATGAAATTTGGCGAGCCAAGTGGGATTGGTGTACTGATCATTACATGAAAGTTTCATCAAGATTGGGTTAAAAAGTGTGTGCTGAGATTTCAGGCAACTCGTAGTTTTTTGGAAGCTTGGCTAGCCCTTTCCATGAAAGGGATTCTCGCCAGTCTCTGCTTAGGGCTACATCAACAGCAAACAAACCATAGAGATAGAACTTGAAACTGCTTTATTCTGTCAAATTTCAAAGAGCTAGCACAAACCGTGTTTGATTTAGAGTTCCAAATACATGTATCCCTATAGGAGAAAACAGAGTGAAACCTCAAAATGAAACCGGTTACTGCCAACGAACGGTTTAACCTAGAAGAACGAAATTTGGCGAGCCAAGTGGGATTGGTGTACTGATCATTACCTGAAAGTTTCATCAAGATTGGGTGAAAAAGTGTGTGCTGAGATTTCTGGCAACTCGTAGTTTTTTGGAAGCTTGGCAGGCCCTTTCCATGAAAGTGATTCTTGCCAGTCTGTTCTTAGGGCTACATCAACAGCAAACAAACCATAGAGATAGAACTTGAAACTGTTTTATTGTGTCAAGTTTCAAAGAGCTAGCACAAACAGTGTTTGATTTAGAGTTCCAAATACATGTATCACTATAGGAGAAAACAGAGTGAAACCTCAAAATGAAACCGGTGACTGCCAACGAACGGTTTAACCTAGAAGAACGAAGTTTGGCGAGCAAAGTGGTATTGGTGTACTGATCATTACCTGAAAGTTTCATCAAGATTGGGTGAAAAAGTGTGTGCTGAGATTTCAGGCAACTCGTAGTTTTTTGGAAGCTTGGCAGGCCCTTTCTATGAAAGTGATTCTCGCCAGTCTCTGCTTAGGGCTACATCAACAGCAAACAAACCATAGAGATAGAACTTGAAACTGCTTTATTCTGTCAAATTTCAAAGAGCTAGCACAAACCGTGTTTGATTTAGAGTTCCAAATACATGTATCCCTATAGGAGAAAACAGAGTGAAACCTCAAAATGAAACCGGTTACTGCCAACGAACGGTTTAACCTAGAAGAATGAAATTTGGCGAGCCAAGTGGGATTGGTGTACTGATCATTACCTGAAAGTTTCATCAAGATTGGGTTAAAAAGTGTGTGCTGAGATTTCAGGAAACTCGTAGTTTTTTGGAAGCTTGGCAGGCCCTTTCCATGAAAGTGATTCTCGCCAGTCTCTGCTTAGGGCTACATCAACAGCAAACAAACCATAGAGATAGAACTTGAAACTGCTTTATTGTGTCAAGTTTCAAAGAGCTAGCACAAACCGTGTTTGATTTAGAGTTCCAAATACATGTATCCCTATAAGAGAAAACAGAGTGAAACCTCAAAATGAAACCGGTTACTGCCAACGAACGCTTTAACCTAGAAGAACGAAATTTGGCGAGCCAAGTGGGATTGGTGTACTGATCATTTCCTGAAAGTATCATCAAGATTGGGTGAAAAAGTGTTTGCTGAGATTTCAGGAAACTAGTAGTTTTTTGGAAGCTTGGCAGGCCCTTTCCATGAACGTGATTCTCGCCAGTCTCTGCTTAGGGCTACATCAACAGCAAACAAACCATAGAGATAGAACTTGAAACTGCTTTATTGTGTCAAGTTTCAAAGAGCTAGCACAAACCGTGTTTGATTTAGAGTTCCAAATACATGTATCCCTATAGGAGAAAACAGAGTGCAACATCAAAATGAAACCGGTTACTGCCAACGAACGGTTTAACCTAGAAGAACGAAATTTGGCGAGCCAAGTGGGATTGGTGTACTGATCATTACCTGAAAGTATCATCAAGATTGGGTGAAAAAGTGTTTTCTGAGATTTCAGGCAACTCGTAGTTTTTTGGAAGCTTGGCAGGCCCTTTCCATGAAAGTGATTCTCGCCAGTCTCTGCTTAGGGCTACATCAACAGCAAACAAACCATAGAGATAGAACTTGAAACTGCTTTATTGTGTCAAGTTTCAAAGGGCTAGCACAAACCGTGTTTGATTTAGAGTTCCAAATACATGTATCCCTATAGGAGAAAACAGAGTGAAACCTCAAAATGGAACCGGTTACTGCCATCGAACGCTTTAACCTAGAAGAACGAAATTTGGCGAGCCAAGTGGGATTGGTGTACTGATCATTACCTGTAAGTTTCATCAAGATTGGGTGAAAAAGTGTGTGCTGAGATTTCTGGCAACTTGTAGTTTTTTGGAAGCTTGGCAGGCCCTTTCCATGAAAGTGATTCTCGCCAGTCTCTGCTTAGGGCTACATCAACAGCAAACAAACCATAGAGATAGAACTTGAAACTGCTTTGTTGTGTCAAGATTCAAAGAGCTAGCACAAACCGTGTTTGATTTAGAGTTCCAAATACATGTATCCCTATAGGAGAAAAGAGAGTGAAACCTAAAAATGAAAACGGTTACTGCCAACGAACGGTTTAACCTAGAAGAACGAAATTTGGCGAGCCAAGTGGGATTGGTGTACTGATCATTACCTGAAAGTTTCATCAAGATTGGGTGAAATAGTGTGTGCTGAGATTTCTGGCAACTCGTAGTTTTTTGGAAGCTTGGCAGGCCCTTTCCATGGAAGTGATTCTCGCCAGTCTCTGCTTAGGGCTACATCAACAGCAAACAAACCATAGAGATAGAACTTGAAACTGCTTTATTGTGTCAAGTTTCAAAGAGCTAGCACAAACCGTGTTTGATTTAGAGTTCCAAATACATGTATCCCTATAGGAGAAAACAGAGTGAAACCTAAAAATGAACACGGTTACTGCCAACGAACGGTTTAACCTAGAAGAACGAAATTTGGTGAGCCAAGTGGGATTGGTGTACTGATCATTTCCTGAAAGTATCATCAAGATTGGGTGAAACAGTGTTTGCTGAGATTTCAGGAAACTCGTAGTTTTTTGGAAGCTTGGCAGGCCCTTTCCATGAAAGTGATTCTCGCCAGTCTGTTCTTAGGGCTACATCAACAGCAAACAAACCATAGAGATAGAACTTGAAACTGTTTTATTGTGTCAAGTTTCAAAGAGCTAGCACAAACAGTGTTTGATTTAGAGTTCCAAATACATGTATCACTATAGGAGAAAACAGAGTGAAACCTCAAAATGTAACCGGTGACTGCCAACGAACGGTTTAACCTAGAAGAACGAAGTTGGCGAGCCAAGTGGTATTGGTGTACTGATCATTACCTGAAAGTTTCATCAAGATTGGGTTAAAAAGTGTGTGCTGAGATTTCAGGCAACTCGTAGTTTTTTGGAAGCTTGGCAGGCCCTTTCTATGAAAGTGATTCTCGCCAGTCTCTGCTTAGGGCTACATCAACAGCAAACAAACCATAGAGATAGAACTTGAAACTGCTTTATTCTGTCAAATTTCAAAGAGCTAGCACAAACCGTGTTTGATTTAGAGTTCCAAATACATGTATCCCTATAGGAGAAAACAGAGTGAAACCTCAAAATGAAACCGGTTACTGCCAACGAACGGTTTAACCTAGAAGAATGAAATTTGGCGAGCCAAGTGGGATTGGTGTACTGATCATTACCTGAAAGAATCATAAAGATTGGGTGAAAAAATGTTGGCTGAGATTTCAGGAAACTCATAGTTTTTTGGAAGCTTGGCAACCCCTTTCCATGAAAGTGATTTTCGCCACTCTCTGCTTAGGGCTACATCAACAGCAAACAAACCATAGAGATAGAACTTGAAACTGCTTTATTGTGTCAAGTTTCAAAGAGCTAGCACAAACCGTGTTTGATTTAGAGTTCCAAATACATGCATCCCTATAGGAGAAAACAGAGTGAAACCTAAAAATGAAAACGGTTACTGCAACGAACGGTTTAACCTAGAAGAACGAATATTGGTGAGCCAAGTGGTTTTGGTGTACTGATCATTACCTGAAAGAATCATCAAGATTGGGTGAAAAAATATTGGCTGAGATTTCAGGCAACTCGTAGTTTTTTGGAAGCTTGGCAGGCCCTTTCTATGAAAGTGATTCTCGCCAGTCTGTTCTTAGGGCTACATCAACAGCAAACAAACCATAGAGATAGAACTAGAAACTGCTTTATTGTGTCAAGTTTCAAAGAGCTAGCACAAACCGTGTTTGATTTAGAGTTCGAAATACATGTATCCCTATAGGAGAAAACAGAGAGAAACCTAAAAATGAAAACGGTTACTGCAAACGAATGGTTTAAAATAGAAGAACGAAATTTGGTGAGTAAGTGGTTTTGGTGTACTGATCATTACCTGAAAGAATCATCAAGATTGGGTGAAAAAATGTTGGCTGAGATTTCAGGAAACTCATAGTTTTTTGGAAGCTTGGCAACCCCTTTCCATGAAAGTGATTTTCGCCAGTCTCTGCTTAGGGCTACAGCAACAGCAAACAAACCATAGAGATAGAACTTGAAACTGCTTTATTGTGTCAAGTTTCAAAGAGCTAGAAAAAACCGTGTTTGATTTAGAGTTCCAAATACATGTATCCCTATAGGAGAAAACAGAGTGAACCCTAAAAATGAAAACGGTTACTTCAAACGAACGGTTTAACCTAGAAGAAAGAAATTTGGTGAGCCAAGTGGTTTTGGTGTATGATCATTACCTGAAAGAATCATCAAGATTGGGTGTATAAATGTTGGCTGAGATTTCAGGCAACTCGTAGTTTTTTGGAAGCTTGGCAACCCCTTTCCATGAAAGTGATATTCGCCAGTCTCTGCTTAGGGCTACATCAACAGCAAACAAACCATAGAGATAGAACTTGAAACTGCTTTATTGTGTCAAGTTTCAAAGAGCTAGCACAAACCGTGTTTGATTTAGAGTTCCAAATACATGTATCCCTATAGGAGAAAGAAGAGTGAAACATAAAAATGAAAATGGTTACTGCAACGAACGGTTTAACCTAGAAGAGGGGAATTTGGTGAGCCAAGTGGGATTGGTGTACTGATAATTACCTGAAAGAATCATCAAGATTGGGTGAAAAAATGTTTGCTGAGATTTCAGGCAACTCGTAGATTTTGGAAGCTTGGCAACCCCTTTAAATGAAAGTGATTTTCGCCAGTCTCTGCTTCGGGCTACATCAACAGCAAACAAACCATAGAGATAGAACTTGAAACTGCTTTATTCTGTCAAGTTTCAAAGAACTTGCAAAAACTGTGTTTGATTTAGAGTTTGAAATACATGTTCCCTATAGGAGAAAACAGTGAAACCTAAAAATGAAAATGGTTACTGCAAACGATCGGTTTAACCTAGAGCAACGAAATTTGGTGAGCCAAGTGGTTTTGGTGTACTGATCATTACCTGAAAGAATCATCAAGAAGGGGTGAAAAAATGTTTGCTAGATTTCAGGCAACTCGTAGTTTTTGGGAAGCTTGGCAATCCGTTTCTATGAAAGTGATTTTCGCCAGTCTCTGCTTAGGCCTACATCAACAGAAAACAAACCATAGAGATAGAACTTGAAACTGCTTTATTGTGTCAAGTTTCAAAGAGCTAGCACAAACCCTGTTTGATTTAGAGTTCCAAATACATGTATCCCTATAGTAGAAAACAGAGTGAACTCTATAAATGAAAACGGTTACTGCAAACGAACGGTGTAACCTAGAAGAATGAAACTTGGTGAGCCTAGTGGTTTTGGTGTCCTGATCATTACCTGAAAGAATCATCAAGATTGGGTGAAAAAAATGTTTGCTGAGATTTCAGGAAACTCATAGTTTTTTGGAAGCTTGGCAACCCCTTTCCATGAAAGTGATTTTCGCCAGTCTCTGCTTAGGGCTACATCAACAGCAAACAAACCATAGAGATAGAACTTGAAACTGCTTTATTGTGTCAAGTTTCAAAAAGCTCGCACAAACCGTGTTTGATTTAGAGTTCCAAATGCATGTATCCCTATAGGAGAAAACAGAGTGAAACCTAAATATCAAAACGGTTACAGCAAACGAACGGTTTAACGTAGAAGAACTCAATGTGGTGAGCCAAGTGGTTTTGGTGTACTGATCATTACCTGAAAGAATCATCAAGATTGGGTGAAAAAATGTTGGCTGAGATTTCAGGCAACTCGTAGTTTTTTGGAAGCTTGGCAACCCCTTTCCATGCAAGTGATTTTCGCCCCTCTCTGCTTAGGGCTACATCAACAGCAAACAAACCACAGAGATAGAACTTGAAACTACTTTATTGTGTCAAGTTTCAAAGAGCTAGCACAAACCGTGTTTGACTTAGAGTTCCAAATACATGTATCCCTATAGGAGAAAACAGAGTGAAACCTAAAAATAAAAACGGTTATTGCAACGAACTGTTTAACCTAGAAGAACGAAATTTGGTGAGCCAAGTGGTTTTGGTGTACTGATCATTACCTGATAGAATCATCAAGATTGGGTGAAAAAATGTTGCCTGAAATTTCAGGCAACTCGTAGTTTTTTGGAAGCTTGGCAACCCCTTTCCATGAAAGTGATTTTCGCCAGTCTCTGCTTAGGGCTACATCAACAGCAAACAAACCATAGAGATAGAACTTCAAACTGCTTTATTGTGTCAAGTTTCAAAGAGCTAGCACAAACCGTGTTTGATTTAGAGTTCCAAATACATGTATCCCTATAGGAGAAAACAGAGTGAAACCTAAAAATGAAAACGGTTACTGCAACGAACGGTTTAACCTAGAAGAGGGGAATTTGGTGAGCCAAGTGGTTTTGGTGTACTGATCATTACCTGAAAGAATCATCAAGATTGGGTGAAAAAATATTGGCTGAGATTTCAGGCAACTCGTAGTTTTTTGGATGCTTGGCAACCCCTTTCCTTGAAAGTGATATTCGCCCCTCTCTGCTTAGGGCTACATCAACAGCAAACAAACCACAGAGATAGAACTTGAAACTGCTTTATTGTGTCAAGTTTCAAAGAGCTAGCACAAACCATGTTTGATTTAGAGTTCCAAATACATGTATCCCTATAGAAGAAAACAGAGTTAAACCTAACAATGAAAACGGTTATTGCTAACGAACAGTTTAACCTAGAAGAACAAAATTTGGTGAGCCAAGTGGTTTTGGTGTACTGATCATTACCTGAAGGAATCATCAAGATTGGGTGAAAAAATGGTTGCTGAGATTTCAGGCAACTCTTGTTTTTTGGAAGCTTGGCAACCCCTTTCTATCAAAGTGATTTTCGCCAGTCTCCGCTTAGGGCTACATCAACAGCAAACAAACCATAGAGATAGAACTTCAAACTGCTTTACTGTGTAAAGTTTGAAAGAGCTAGCACAAAACCTGTTTCATTTAGAGTTTCAAATACATGTATCCCTATAGGAGAAAACAGAGTGAAACCTAAAAATGAAAACGGTTACTGCAAACGAACGGTTTAACCTAGAAGAACGAAACTTCGTGAGCCATGTGGTTTTGGTTTACTGATCATTACCTGAAAGAATCATCAAGATTGGGTGAAAAAATATTTGCTGAGATTTCAGGCAACTCGTAGTTTTTTGGAAGCTTGGCAACCCCTTGAAATGAAAGTGATTTTTGCCAGTCTCTGCTAAGGGCTACATAAACAGCAAACAAACCATTGAGATAGAACTTGAAACTGCTTTATTGTGTCAAGTTTCAAAGAGCTAGCACAAACCGTGTTTGATTTAGAGTTCCAAATACATGTATCCCTATAGGAGAAAACAGAGTGAAACCTAAAAATGAAAACGGTTAGTGTAAACGAACGGTTTAACCTAGAAGAACGAAATTTGGTGAACCTAGTGGTTTTGGTGTACTGATCATTACCTGAAAGAATCATCAAGATTGGGTGAAAAAATGTTTGCTGAGATATCAGGCAACTCGTAGTTTTTGGGAAGCTTGGCAATCCCTTTCTATGAAAGTGATTTTCGCCAGTCTCTGCTTAGGGATACATCAAAAGCAAACAAACCATAGAGATAGAACTTGAAACTGCTTTATTGTGTCAAGTTTCAAAGAGCTAGCACAAACCGTGTTTGATTTAGAGTTCCAAATACATGTATCCCTATAGGAGAAAAGAGAGTGAAACCTAAAGATGAAAATGGTTACTGCAAACGAACGGTTTAACCTGGAAGTGCTGCAGGCTGGACGGCGGGGGCCGCGTGAGCCTTGGCTCCGCTTCTGCCCGCTGCTGTTTTCACCTGCTGCCTTCCTGCTGGGCGCTTTCGCGGGTCGCTGTCAGTGCACGCCGGCTTGCGATGCTGCAATCCGGCTGAGCACAAAAACACAAGCCAGATGGAACTGAAACAAAGTTTTATTTTGTGAGAGGCCGTGTGCGTCCCCCTAACAAGCCGGTCCACACACCCACACACGTGTGTCCCTACCGGACCCGGGGGGCTCCACTTCCCCCGGAACACCCTCCTACCATCCTTCCCCAACCAATGGGAACTCTCCAGGAGTCTTGTAACTTGAGTCCCCAAATGGGCCTAAGTGAACAGTAGGAGCCCAATTTCCATATGAATGTAATACTTTGCAGTGGCTCCTAGCATCTGCCCCCTTCTGTTTAATTAAGCAATGGCAATGTGGCTAGGGACCGTGCCTGGTAGGTTGTCCAATTTAACATGTGGTTCTTACCCGTCATGGGAGAACTGACTTTTACACGTCAGTTTCCTGTCTTAGGTTGAATCCACTGTAATCAGATCAACCCGTCACTGACTACCGGTCTAGCATAGCCATGCTTGTGGATAGGCCTAAGCACCAGTGGGGGGGTGAGGTTCTTGCCTCACCTCTGTTGGCCCCCAAATTTAACTTTGGTGCCAGTGGGGGGGTGAGGTTCTTGCCTCACCTCTGTTGGCCCCCAAGTTTTAGACCATCACTAGTAGAAGGGAGGAAGATACAGAAATGCCACGACACCAAGCCAATTGACGGCTCCTTAGGAAGAACAGTAACACTGGTGACACAGCAGCTAAGATATTTCAGCACTACCATAATTCACTGTATCAACAAATAGAGCACAATGCATACAGGTGATACATAGTCCAGGCAAGTTGTGTAAGCAGTTCAAAGTGGAGGAGTCTATCAATATGTCCATTTCCTCCCAAAGTAAATTAAGTCCTTGATTGAGCAGTTCAAAGTGGAGGAGTCTGTCAATATGTCCATTTTCTCCCAAAGTAAATTAAGTCCTTGATTGAGGATACTTATTGAGTTATATTGATTGATGTATCAGTTTATATAGTTTACTGTGATAGCTATCATAGAAGTTGTAGTTTGGTTTTATCTTAGTCTTCACCGGCATTGGGATGGAGATGGGAATTCTGGCCATGGTGCTAAAGAGACATTATCTTGAACAGAATTGTTAAATATAATGAAAAGGAAAGGTGAAAGTAAACAAACAGATCTGTTAACCACCTTTAAAAGCAAAATTTATAACAGCTGTTTACCTAATTTAAATTAAACCATATAAGTCACGTGATTTTTTTTTTTTTTTTTTTTTTTTTTTTTGGATCCATTTATATCTATTTATACATGAGCGCTCCTTATAAATGAAATATGGACATACACACATACAGACATACAACACAAAACAGTGCATACATAACATAGAACATATAGGACAATAGTAAATAAAGGCCTTGTAGCTATACCTAGGTGAAATCTCCATTGCAATGTTTAAAAACTTTACAGTTAAAAAAAAATAAAACACAGTCAAAAAATAAAACTGATCAGAAAAACATTAACCTAGGTTTGTATGAGCTCAAAAAGAAAGAGAAAATAAATAAATAAATAAAATAGAACCTTATGATGTGGGAAAAATGTAATAATAAAATAGATATTGAAAAAGGCACCGTGGTAAATCACTGTTGTAGATGTAAGAATAGCCAAGCTGGAGCTCTGGATATCAGCTGTTATGGATTTGAGTCAAATCATCTTTTTTTTCTGTAGAAATTGTTTTAGTTAATCTCTCTGGAATCCAAATTGGTTGCTGTTCCTCCTGTGGAAAAACACAGACGGAGCCCCGACTCCAGACTATTACTGGGTCCGGACCTTTCCATTGTCCTGTTAGAATATCTTTCCAAAGTACCTTAGGCTTATGTACATTTTTCGGATACATATGTCTTTCCGCAGCACTAAGTCCTGATGAATCCAAATTTAGAAAGTTTAGAGTAAAAAGGGTTATTTTAAGTTTATCTTTGGGGGATATATACCCTTTTCCAATTCCTTCCTTTTGTTTTAATAAGTACATTTTAATAGTTTGATGAGCTCTTTCAACTATGCCTTGACCCTGTGGATTGTATGGGATTCCTGTTATATGAGTAATGCCAAATGATGAGCAAAATTGTTTAAAAGAGTTAGACGTATAACCAGGAGCGTTATCAGTTTTTAACTGTTTAGGAACACCCACAGTGGCAAAATTTTGTAAGCAATGAGCTATAACATCTTTAGTTTTTTCTCCGGCATGAAGGGAGCCCATTAAAAATCCAGAAGAAGTATCAACTGTAACATGTAAATATTTTAATTTTCCAAATTCTGGCAAGTGTGTAACGTCCATCTGCCAAATATGGTTAGGTATCAGTCCTCTAGGATTGACTCCAAGATTAACTTGTGGTAAAAATGTCACACAATTTTGACATTGTTTTATTATATGTCTGGCTTGTTCCTTAGTTATTTTAAAACGTTTTTGTAAGGTATTAGCATTGACATGGAACCTTTTATGAAAATTTATAGCTTCTTCTATTGTGGAGAAAATATGTATGTCATGTGTAGATTTATCTGCTAGTTCATTACCCAAACTAAGGGCTCCAGGCAACCCTGTATGTGCCCTGATATGTCCAATAAAGAATGGATCTTTTCTGTCCCAGATTAGAGTTTGTATAGCAGAAAACAAAGAGAAAACAGTAGAGGAAGGAGAAATCCTACCAGCATCTTCAAGGGATGCTATAGCATTAACTACATACTGGCTATCAGAGAATAAATTAAATACAGAATCTTTGAACATCATAAAAGCTTGTAATACTGCATTGAGCTCTACCTTTTGAGCTGATTGTTTGGGTACTAAAAATGTAAAAGTTTGATCAGGGGTAACTACCGCTGCTGTACCATTGTTTGACCCATCAGTGAATATATTTGGAGCATTCATGATAGGGTTTTTTTTTGTCATTTTAGGAAAAACTACAGGATGCTTAGACCAAAAGGACAACAAGGGATTAGATGGCAAGTGATTATCAAATGAGACACTAGATTTACACATGATTATTGCCCAAGTATTTAACTCATTAGCTAACTCATCAATTTGATCCATAGTATATGGAGTAATAATTTTATTGGGAGAAATCCCAAACACTCCCTTCGCTGCTTTTATCCCTTTGAGTATTAATTGTCCTACAGCCTCAGGATATCTAGTAAGAATAGTATTAGGGGAATACGATAAATGTATCCACAATAATGGACCTTCTTGCCAAAATACTCCTGTAGGAATATTTTTTGTTGGTAGTACAATAAATAATAAAGGCAAACTTATATCAATTCTATCCAAATGCATATTTTCCATATATGTTTCAATGATTTTTAATGCCTTTCTTGCTTCAGGCGTTAACATGCGGGGTGAATTTGGATCTGATGGACCTTTTAGGATATCAAATAAGGGTCCTAATTCTCCTGTTGGTATGCCTAGGTAAGGCCTTATCCAGTTTATGTCTCCCAATAATTTTTGAAAGTCATTAAGTGATTTGAGTTGATCTACTCGTATTTGAATTTTTGGTGGACGGACCATGGTTGAGGATAATAAAACTCCTAAATAATTAATTGGAAAATTTAATTGTACTTTATCTATTGCTATGTCTAGATTATAATTTTTTAGTAAGTTTGTAAGTGTGGCATAACATTCTAGCAATGTGTTCTTATCTTTATGTGCTAATAACACATCATCCATATAGTGAAATATTTGTAGTTCAGGATTTTGATTTCTAAGTGGCTGGATTGCTTTATTAACATAAATTTGACACATAGTCGGGCTGTTCGCCATCCCCTGGGGTAAAACTTTCCACTCATATCTCTGATCAGGACCTTCATGATTTAGTGCAGGGATAGTAAATGCAAAATGTGGACTATCCTCGGGATGAATTGGAATTGAAAAGAAACAATCCTTAATATCTATAGTTAACACATGCCAGGTTTTTGGTAAAGCAGACAATTGGGGAATCCCTGATTGAGCAGGTCCCATAATAACCATCTCATTATTAATGGCTCTTAAATCTTGTAATAATCTCCATTTACCAGATTTCTTTTTAATGACAAAAATGGGAGTATTATGGGGAGATACGGAAGGTTGTAAATGTCCTTCCGCTAATTGTTGTTTGACCAGATCGTGGGCTACTTGTATCTTTTCTTTAGTCAGGGGCCACTGAGGAACCCACACTGGTCTTTCTGATTTCCATGTAATTTTGATTGTCTCAGTGGCCCTTTTTGAAAACCCAATCCATGTTTATTTATTTCTTGATCTATTTGAATTGGTGCTATCATATCTTGATCTTGTTTCCTTAATCCTTTTTCTTTTCTAAAGCCTTGTTTAGCCCTACTAGTGGGCGCGTTAGAATTGACGTTATTTGTTAATGTCAATCCTAATTGATCTAGGACATCCCGTCCCCATAAATTTATGGGAAGATGGTCCAATACATAAGGCTGTATAGTTCCTTCACATCCTTCAGGATCCCTCCAATCTAATACCATAGCACTTCTATGGGGGTTAGTTGCCACTCCTAGGCCTCGAAGCGTTTGAGTGGCTTGTTGCAATGGCCAGTGCTTTGGCCATTCCTGACGAGATATGATGCTGAGGTCAGCACCTGTGTCCAGCAGCCCATTAAAATCATGTCCTTGAATATTTAATTTTAGCATTGGGCGAGAATCTAAATTTAAAGAAAGCATAGCCCAATCTACACCTGTGG